>NC_048422.1:24802852-24805461 GCF_013103735.1 Etheostoma cragini | reverse complement strand
TAGTATAGTATGTAGAAAAAAGTCATAGTATAGCATGTAGAAAAAAGTCATAGTATAGCATGACGAAAAAAGTCATAGAATAGCAATCACGAAAAAGTCATAGTATAGCATGTAGAAAAAAGTCATAGTATAGCATGACGAAAAAAGTCATAGTATAGCATGACGAAAAAAGTCATAGTATAGCATGTAGAAAAAAGTCATAGTATAGCATGACGAAAAAAGTCATAGTATAGCATGTCGAAAAAGTCATAGTATAGCATATAGAAAAAGTCATAGTATAGCATGTCAAAAAAGTCATAGTATAGCATGACGAAAAAAGTCATAGTATGGCATGTAGAAAAAGTCATAGTATAGCATGTAGAAAAAAGTCATAATATAGCATGTAGAAAAAGTCATAGTATAGCATGTGGAAAAAAGTCATAGTATAGTATGTAGAAAAAAGTCATAGTATAGCATGTAGAAAAAAGTCATAGTATAGCATGACGAAAAAAGTCATAGTATGTCATGACGAAAAAAGTCATAGTATAGCATGTAGAAAAAAGTCATAGTATAGCATGTCAAAAAAGTCATAGTATAGCATATAGAAAAAAGTCATAGTATAGCATGTCAAAAAAGTCATAGTATAGCATGTAGAAAAAAGTCATAGTAAAGCATGTCGAAAAAAGTCATAGTATAGCATGTCGAAAAAAATACTAAAAAGTCAGAGTATAGTATGTCGAAAAAATACTAAAAAGTCATAGTACAGTATATCAAAAAAATTACTAAAAAGTCATGGTACAGTATGTCGAAAACAGGATATATTTTTGGCAGGCGTCTTACACAATTATTACTTAAATACATTTTGATATAATATAAAGTACCTGTTAAGATAACAAGTAGCTTTGACTTACCTTCACTTTGATTCTTCCTCATTGGTGGATGCTGAAAATTGAGGAAATTTGCAAGTTGAAATCGACGCAAACGCAACGTACGATGTTTGAGGAACGCAACGCAACCCTTTGAGTTTTTAATGTTTGTGTAGTTGTGGTTTTTACCTCCGGCGGGGATCGAACCCGCGATGTCTCCGTTGGCAGACGGCGTCCTTGTCCTCTGGACCGTCTCCTCTGCTGATCAACACCAAGAAGTAGAGAGAGACAGAAGCTGCAGGAAGTTTAAAAACAGCTCCAACAACCGAAAAAAGTCATAGTATAGCATGTAGAAAAAAGTCATAGTATAGCATGTCAAAAAAAGTCATAGTATAGCATGTAGAAAAAAGTCATAGTATAGCATGTAGAAAAAAGTCATAGTATAGCATGTCGAAAAAAGTCATAGTATAGCATGTAGAAAAAAGTCATAGTATAGTATGTAGAAAAAAGTCATAGTATAGCATGTAGAAAAAAGTCATAGTATAGCATGACGAAAAAAGTCATAGTATAGCAATCACGAAAAAAGTCATAGTATAGCATGTAGAAAAAAGTCATAGTATAGCATGACGAAAAAAGTCATAGTATAGCATGACGAAAAAAGTCATAGTATAGCATGTAGAAAAAAGTCATAGTATAGCATGACAAAAAAAGTCATAGTATAGCATGTCAAAAAAGTCATAGTATAGCATATAGAAAAAAGTCATAGTATAGCATGTCAAAAAAGTCATAGTATAGCATGACGAAAAAAGTCATAGTATGGCATGTAGAAAAAGTCATAGTATAGCATGTAGAAAAAAGTCATAGTATAGCATGTAGAAAAAGTCATAGTATAGCATGTAGAAAAAAGTCATAGTATAGTATGTAGAAAAAAGTCATAGTATAGCATGTAGAAAAAAGTCATAGTATAGCATGACGAAAAAAGTCATAGTATGTCATGACGAAAAAAGTCATAGTATAGCATGTAGAAAAAAGTCATAGTATAGCATGTCAAAAAAGTCATAGTATAGCATGACGAAAAAAGTCATAGTATAGCATGTCAAAAAAGTCATAGTATAGCATGTAGAAAAAAGTCATAGTAAAGCATGTCGAAAAAAGTCATAGTATAGCATGACGAAAACATTCATAGTTTGGCATGTCGAAAAAAGAAGAGTAAAGTTGTATAATATTCCATATATTAAGGTGTTTTACACAATTATTACTTTATTACATTTTGATATTATATAAAGTACCTGTTAAGATAACAAGTAGCTTTGACTTACTTTCACTTTGATTCTTCTTCATTGGTGGATGCTGAAAATCGAGGAAATTTACACGTTGAAATCGACGCAAATGCAACGCACGATGTTTGAGAACGCAACGCAACCCTTTGAGTTTTTAATGTTCGTGTAGTTGTGGTTGTTACCTCCGGCGGGGATCGAACCCGCGATGACTCCGTTTGCAGACAGTGTCCTTGTCCTCTGGACCGTCTCCTCTGCTGATCAACATTAAGAAGCAGAGAGAGAAAGAAGCTGCAGGAAGTTTAAAAACAGCTCCAACACCCGAAAAAAAGTCATAGTATAGCATGTAGAAAATGTCATGGTATAGCATGTCGAAAAAAGTCATAATATGGCATGTATCAAAAGTCAAAGTATAGCATGTAGAAAAAAGTCATAGTATAGCATGACGAAAAAAGTCATAGTATAGCATGTAGAAAAAAGTCATAGT
>NC_048422.1:24799040-24802752 GCF_013103735.1 Etheostoma cragini | reverse complement strand
CCTGACCCCGGGACTAGATCTGGAATATGAGTTCCTGGTTTCAGACCTGACCCCGGGACTAGATCTGGAATATGAGTTTCTTTTAAACCAATTCCAACGCTCTTTCATTCCTCTGTTTAGTCAAAATAATTCATATTTTCTGCTTTTTTAACTCAGATATTAGGTATAATTCTGTATAAATGAGGGTTATTGGACAACTAGTAAGATGGTGTTAGTGAAAAAAAAAAAAAAGTCTGAAAAAGGAACAAAAATGTAAATGTTTGTCTGTTTTTGACCCGGGAGACGACACGAGGGTTAATCCTTTTCAGAAAAACCCAAATCCAAGAAGTTTGTTGTGATTGTTGCAAAAATCCTTGATTATACATCACGCTTTATCCCAAAATGCGATGGAATAGGTGAGATATTTAGGCAATTTAATGAGATGAAATTGCGAGAACTTGTAAAAAAACTGCAGTTTGATGAGGAAGAGACAGTTTGTCTTGTTGCTTTATAATGTTCCCATGGCAACAGGGGAAAAAGGCTGCTCCTGTGTGACGTTAAACAACATTTTTCAACTTTCTGCAAAGATATATTGGACTTTTATTATGAAATCATGCAGGACCGGCATTATTTTGATTACCTGATCCATGCTTTTAAAATGAATGTTTTAAGACATTTTAAGACAGTGTGCCTGGTTATTATTTTTCAAATGCTGTCAAATGAAAAAAAAAAAAAAAATCCATTGAAAGTAGTGAATGATCAGTTATTGAAGTTGTTGAAGGGAACCATCCACGTTATTATGTTTTCAAACCACATTTCTGACATAGAAACTCTTTGGGGTCAGATCAGACCCGGGGACACCAGGAGGGTTAAAAACCTTTCTGGGGGAAACCCATGTTTATTGGTTAGACTAATGAGAACCAGCAGAAGCATATTCCGAGTTGTCTGATAACACTTTGGTTGATTTCCCCGTCAGTGCGCTGAATAAGGATCTGTGTGGGGTCAGGGATGGCCGGGACGTCCAGGAAAGATCGCGAGATGGCGATAAAAGCCAAGCGTCAGCTGTCTGCGTGCACGGACCCGGTGGAGAGGCTCCGGCTGCAGTGTCTGGCCCGGGGCTCGTCTGGGATCAAAGGGCTGGGCAGGTCAGAAATTACATATCTTATGATTATGTGTCTTCCAAACTCAACAGGAGCAGGAAGACCTCTTTAGGGACACGTTGTATAGTATGTTAACATTTGTTATTGTGTAGTGGGTCAAAACGATCACAACTAAAAAGTCATAGTATAGTATGTCAAAAAAAATACCAAAAAGTCATAGTATAGCATGTAGAAAAAAAGTCATAGTATAGCATGTCGAAAAAATACTAAAAAGTCATAGTACAGTATATCAAAAAAATTACTAAAAAGTCATGGTACAGTATGTCAAAAACAGGATATTTTTGGCAGGCGTCTTACACAATTATTACTTTAATACATTTTGATAAAATATAAAGTACCTGTTAAGATAACAAGTAGCTTTGACTTACCTTCACTTTGATTCTTCCTCATTGGTGGATGCTGAAAATCGAGGAAATTCGCAAGTTGAAATCGACGCAAACGCAACGCACGATGTTTGAGGAACGCAACGCAACCCTTTGAGTTTTTAATGTTCGTGTAGTTGTGGTTTTTACCTCCGGCGGGGATCGAACCCGCGATGTCTCCGTTTGCAGACGGTGTCCTTGTCCTCTGGACCGTCTCCTCTGCTGATCAACACCAAGAAGTAGAGAGAGACAGAAGCTGCAGGAAGTTTAAAAACAGCTCCAACAACCGAAAAAATGTCGTAGTATAGCATGTAGAAAAAAGTCATAGTATAGCATGTCAAAAAAAGTCATAGTATAGCATGTAGAAAAAAGTCATAGTATAGCATGTCGAAAAAAGTCATAGTATAGCATGTAGAAAAAAGTCATAGTATAGTATGTAGAAAAAAGTCATAGTATAGCATGACGAAAAAAGTCATAGTATAGCATGACGAAAAAGTCATAGTATAGCATGTAGAAAAAAGTCATAGTATAGCATGTAGAAAAAAGTCATAGTATAGTATGTAGAAAAAAGTCATAGTATAGCATGACGAAAAAAGTCATAGTATAGCATGACGAAAAAGTCATAGTATAGCATATAGAAAAAAGTCATACTATAGCATGTCAAAAAAGTCATAGTATAGCATGTCGAAAAAGTCATAGTATAGCCTATAGAAAAAAGTCATAGTATAGCATGTCAAAAAAGTCATAGTATAGCATGACGAAAAAAGTCATAGTATAGCATGTCAAAAAAGTCATAGTATAGCATGTCGAAAAAAGTCATAGTATAGCATGTAGAAAAAAGAAGAGTAAAGTTGTATAGTATTCCATATATTAAGGTGTTTTACACAATTATTACTTTATTACATTTTTATATTATATAAAGTACCTTTTAAGATAACAAGTAGCTTTGACTTACTTTCACTTTGATTCTTCTTCATTGGTGGATGCTAAAAATAGAGGAAATTTACACGTTGAAATCGATGCAAATGCAACGCACGATGTTTGAGAACGCAACGCAACCCTTTGAGTTTTTAATGTTTGTGTAGTTGTGGTTGTTACCTCCGGCGGGGATCGAACCCGCGATGTCTCCGTTGGCAGACGGTGTCTTTGTCCTCTGGACCGTCTCCTCTGCTGATCAACACCAAGAAGCAGAGAGTGAAAGAAGCTGCAGGAAGTTTAAAAACAGCTCCAACAACCAAAAAAAAGTCATAGTATAGCATGTCAAAAAAATTCATAGTATAGCATGTCGAAAAAAGTCATAGTATAGCATGTAGAAAAAAGTCATAGTATAGCATGTTGAAAAAAGTCATAGTATAGTATGTAGAAAAAAGTCATAGTATAGCATGTCGAAAAAAGAAGATTTTTTTGACAGGACAGTAAAGTTGTATAATATTCCATACATTAAGGTGTTTTAAACAATTATTACTTCAGTACATTTTGATATAATATAAAAGTACCTGTTAAGATAACAAGTAGCTTTGACTTACCTTCAATTTGATTCTTCGTCATTGATGGATGCTGAAAATCGAGGAAATTCGCAAGTTGAAATCAACGCAAACGCAACGCACGATGTTTGAGAACGCAACGCAACCCTTTGAGTTTTTAATGTTTGTGTAGTTGTGGTTGTTACCTCCGGCGGGGATCGAACCCGCGATGACTCCGTTGGCAGACGGCGTCCTTGTCCTCTGGACCGTCTCCTCTGCTGATCAACATTAAGAAGCAGAGAGAGAAAGAAGCTGCAGGAAGTTTAAAAACAGCTCCAACACCCGAAAAAAAGTCATAGTATAGCATGTCGAAAAAAGTCATAGTATAGCATGTCAAAAAAAGTCATAGTATAGCATGTAGAAAAAAGTCATAGTATAGCATGACGAAAAAAGTCATAGTATAGCATATCAAAAAAGTCATAGTATAGCATGTAGAAAAAAGTCATAGTATAGCATGTAGAAAAAAGTCATAGTATAGCATGACGAAAAAAGTCATAGTATAGCATGACGAAAAAAGTCATAGTATAGCATGTAGAAAAAAGTCATAGTATAGCATGACGAAAAAAGTCATAGTATAGCATATAGAAAAAAGTCATAGTATAGCATGTCTAAAAAGTCATAGTATAGCATATAGAAAAAAGTCATAGTATAGCATGTCAAAAAAGTCATAGTATAGCATGTAGAAAAA
>NC_048422.1:24797498-24798940 GCF_013103735.1 Etheostoma cragini | reverse complement strand
AACAACATGAGGGCAACATGAGGACAACATGAGGACAACATGAAGGCAACATGAAGACAACATGAGGACAACATGAGGGTTAAGATTAAAAATAAAACCTTTTATTGTGAAGGCATTGGATGACCTTTACTGTGAAACTCCAACCGGAAGTGCTGCCAGAGCTACCAAACTGCGTCTAACCCATAACCAGCGAAGTGTTTATTGTTATTAAGTTCCTCGAGCAGGATGAATGAGGACGCTTTTACAAACGAGGTCAACTACGTCATTGAGAGAGGACTGAACAGCCAATCACAGCGGAGGACACTAGATCTCCATGGTAACCGCGGGCCGCTGGGGAAAGGTGTTTTGTTGTTTGCAGGTGAGGACGTGTCGGTAAGTCTGCTGCCTGTGATATTTATGTCTATTAATTAAGATTAATAATAATAACGTTGATATTGTTCTGGCGCGAGCCCGTCAGCTCTCTCACGAGCTTTTAAAGGAAAACAGTGACGCGATGTAACGTCAGAACAGACGCGGAAATACTTCAATTACTGCGGTCGGGCCGCGATACTGCAACATATATACTATATATACTCTGTATCATATACATATGTACTGTAATATAGAGTCTATATCATCTAAATATACATTATACTCGGATATAAGTTACACTTCTGCCGCAAAATGAACTCATACGACGCTAAAAACAAGAAGTAGTCAGATTACTGCAGTAGAAGTACTAATACCACACTGTTATAATACTCTGGTACTATAGAAGTACTAATACTACACTGTTATAATATTCTGGTACTGTAGAAGTACTAATACCACACTGTTATAATATTATGGTACTGTAGAAGTACTAATACTACACTGTTATAATATTCTGGTACTATAGAAGTACTAATACTACACTGTTATAATATTCTGGTACTGTAGAAGTACTAATACCACACTGTATTAATATTCTGGTACTCTAGAAGTACTAATACCACACTGTTATAATACTCTGGTACTGTAGAAGTACTAATACCACACTGTAATAATATTCTGGTACTCTAGAAGTACTAATACTACACTGTAACAATACTCTGGTACTGTAGAAGTACTAATACCACACTGTAATAATATTCTGGTACTCTAGAAGTACTAATACCACACTGTAATAATATTCTGGTACTCTAGAAGTACTAATACCACACTGTAACAATACTCTGGTACTCTAGAAGTACTAATACTACATTGTAACAATACTCTGGTACTCTAGAAGTACTAATACCACACTGTAATAATACTCTGGTATTGTAGAAGTACTAATACCACTCTATAATAATACTCTGGTATTGTAGAAGTACTAATACCACTCTATAATAATACTCTGGTATTGTAGAAGTACTAATACCACACTGTATTAATATTCTGGTACTCTAGAAGTACTAATACCACACTGTTATAATACTCTG
>NC_048422.1:24795269-24797398 GCF_013103735.1 Etheostoma cragini | reverse complement strand
TTTAAACTTCCTGCAGCTTCTTTCTCTCTCTGCTTCTTGGTGTTGATCAGCAGAGGAGACGGTCCAGAGGACAAGGACACCGTCTGCAAACGCAGTCATCGCGGGTTCGATCCCCGCCGGAGGTAACAACCACAAATACACAAACATTAAAAACTCAAAGGGTTGCGTTGCGTTCTCAAACATCGTGCGTTGCGTTTGCGTCGATTTCAACTTGTGAATTTCCTCGATTTTCAGCATCCACCAATGAGGAAGAATCAAATTGAAGGTAAGTCAAAGCTACTTGTTCTCTATTATACAACCTTACTCTCCTGTCAAAACAATCTTCTTTTTTCTACATGCTATACTATGACTTTTTTCGTCATACTATACTATGACTTTTTTCGACATGCTAGAGTATGACTTTTTTCGACATGCTGTACTATGACTTTTTTCTACATGCTATACTATGACTTTTTTCGTCATACTATACTATGACTTTTTTCGACATGCTATAGTATGACTTTTTTCGACATGCTATACTATGACTTTTTTTCGTCATGCTATACTATGACTTTTTTCTACATGCTATACTATGACTTTTTTGACATGCTATTTTATGACTTTTTTCTACATGCTATACTATGACTTTTTTCTACATGCTATACTATGACTTTTTTTACATGCTATGCTATGACTTTTTTCTACATGCTATGCTATGACTTTTTTCAACATGCTATAGTATGACTTTTTGCTACATGCCATACTATGACTTTTTTCGACATGCTATACTATGAATTTTTTCTACATGCTATACTATGACTTTTTTCAACATGCTATACCATGACTTTTTTCGACATGCTATACTATTACTTTTTTCTATATGCTATACTATGACTTTTTTCGACATGCTATACTATGACTTTTTTTTCGTCATGCTATACTATGACTTTTTTTGACATGCTATACTATGACTTTTTTCAACATGCTATAGTATGACTTTTTGCTACATGCCATACTATGACTTTTTTCGACATGCTATACTATGAATTTTTTCTACATGCTATACTATGACTTTTTTCGACATGCTATACTATGACTTTTTTCGACATGCTATACTATGACTTTTTTCGACATACTATACTATGATTTTTTTCTACATGCTATACTATGACTTTTTTCTACATGCTATACTATGACTTTTTTCTACATGCTATACTGACTTTTTTCGACATGGTATACTATGACTTTTTTTGACATGCTATACTATGACTTTTGATACATGCCATACTATGACTTTTTTCGACATGCTATACTATGACTTTTTTCTACATGCTTTACTATGACTTTTGATACTGCCATACCATGACATTTTTCTACATGCTATACTATGACTTTTTTCGGATATTGGAGCTGTTTTTAAACTTCCTGCAGCTTCTATCTCTCTCCTTTACTTAATGTTGATCAGCAGAGGAGACGGTCCAGAGGACAGGGACACCGTCTGCAAACGGAGACATCGCGGGTTCGATTCCTGCCGGAGGTAACAACCACAACTACACAAACATTAAAAACTCAAAGGGTTGCGTTGTGTTCTCAAACATCGTGCGTTTCGTTTGCGTCGATTTCAACTTGCGAATTTCCTCGATTTTCAGCATCCACCAATGAGGAAGAATCAAATTGAAGTTAAGTCAAAGCTACTTATTCTCTATTATACAACTTTACTCTCCTGTCAAAACAATCTTCTTTTTTCTACATGCTATACTATGACTTTTTTCGTCACACTATACTATGACTTTTTTCTACATGCTATACTATGACTTTTTTCTACATGCTATACTATGACTTTTTTATACATGCTATACTATGACTTTTTTCGACATGCTAGAGTATGACTTTTTTCGACATGCTATACTGTGACTTTTTTCGTCATGCTATACTATGACTTTTTTCTACATGCTATACTATGACTTTTTTCGTCATGCTATACTATGACTTTTTTCTACATGCTATACAATGACTTTTTTCGACATGCTATACTATGAATTTTTTCTTCATGCTATACTATGACTTTTTTCGACATGCTTTACTATGACTTTTTTCTACATGCTATACTATGACTTTTTTCTTCATGCTATACTATGACTTTTTTCTAC
>NC_048422.1:24793104-24795169 GCF_013103735.1 Etheostoma cragini | reverse complement strand
ACACACACACACTCTGACATCAGACAGCAGAGGTAAGACTCGTCATTTGCATCTTACGATACTTTCTACAAAGGTGGAGAGAGACACTTACTGTCCTTTACATCTCCAGTCCTCTATGCAAAGGGGACCAGATAGTCTGGGGAAATATTAACCTAATGTACTATTACACATGGAGAACACTACAGTCCTCTATGCAGAGGGGACGAGATAGTCTGGGTAAATATTAACCTAATGTAGGCTACTATTACACATACAGAACACTACAGTCCTCCATGCAAAGGGGACCAGATAGTCTGGGGAAATATTAACCTAATGTACTATTACACATGGAGGCACTACAGTCCTCTATGCAGAGGGGACCAAACAGGGGGCAGATAGTCTGGGTAAAGCTGTCCTTTATGCAAAGGGGACGGTTCGTGTCCTCCTTTATCTTATTTTAACAGACAAATGTTTCAAACAGTCAGCGTGTCGGAGATAAGTTCTTCTTCTTCTTCCTCCTCTTCTTCTTCTTCTTCTTCTTCTTCTTCTTCTTCTTCTTCTTCTTCTTCTTCTTCTTCTTCTTCATCCTCTTCAGTGGCAGTGGTTCTTGTGTCGGTGTTTACAGGCTGAAGTCTCCCCGTGATGGGGGAACACTAGAGGGTGGATACCCGACCCTGACGCGACAGAAAATTAGAAATTATGTTCGGGCTTGACTCGGTTTCAATTGGTTATATGATTGGGCCTCTTGTTTCCATCCACATGTCAATCAAATTATCTTTGATACAAGTTTGGTTAAAAACCTCCTGGGAATAAATCTGGTGAAAGTGAGTTTCCATCCAACGGCTTTACAGACAAGAAGAACCTGAGGTGATGACATCACACGCTTTTTTGGGGTCAGACTGGGACATCTGATTGGTTGGAGATATTTAAGGTGTTCTCATTCATTTACAAGAGGCTCGTTAGAGATGAGCCAGTTCTGCGCCATCCCGACTCGCTCTGACGTCATGCACCGGGGCAGCCGAAATCTCACGAGAGCAAGGGGGCCGCAGGTCTGAGACCAGGCGGCACAGGTCTGAGACCAGGGGGCCGCAGGTCTGAGACCAGGGGGCCGCAGGTCTGAGACCAGGCGCCGCAGGTCTGAGACCAGGGGCCGCAGGTCTGAGACCAGGGGGCGCAGGTCTGAGACCAGGCGGCGCAGGTCTGAGACCAGAGGGTGCAGGTCTGAGACCAGGGGGCGCAGGTCTGAGACCAGGGGGTGCAGGTCTGAGACCAGAGGGTGCAGGTCTGAGACCAGGCGGCGCAGTTGGTTTTCCCCGACTGTAAGACCCAGGCGGACCCAGAGCATGCTGGGAAACGCCGGCTTCTCCGCTGATCTAACACCTGATTGGTTTACAACATGATGACGTTTTATATAAACGTTTTATTGTTATTGAATCGGAGGGATTTTAATTCTATTTGTCTGATTTAAAGACTTAATCTTTCCAGACCACGTGTTGTGTCAGAGAGACTAGATCTGATCTCAGATCATCTCCAGTCTGTTGTTATTAACATCAGGTCAAAGTCAAAGTCTGCTTTATTTTCAATTTCTTCACATGTCAAAACATACAAAGAGATCAAGATTACGTTTCCCTCTATCCCATGGTGACAACAAGACATTTTGAACCAATTAGGTCACAGACAAACATAACGTTCAAGTAAACAATATAAAAAGTAAAAATAAGAAGACATATACAATGAGGAAAATAAGAGCAGCAAAATTTGAGTTAAAAATGGGCAATTATGCAATGATGCAATTACGCAATTATGCATACAGTCAATTTAATGTGCAAAAGGCAGGTGGTAGCATAGTGGGGCCAGTTATGTAGAGCAGCAGAAATGTGTTCACAAGTGTTTCCAGGACAACAGGACAACAACAACAACAAGTTAGCAAAGTGTGGAAATGGAGTAGTGCAAGGCAGCCATTTTGGGTCCAAAGTCCAGGATGATTTGTAACTGAGGGTAGAGGGGGGAGAGGGGGGAGAGAGTTCAGCACCCTAACAGCCTGGTGTATGAAGCTTTTGGTGAGTCTGGTGGGGGGGGGGGGGGG
>NC_048422.1:24791937-24793004 GCF_013103735.1 Etheostoma cragini | reverse complement strand
TCATCCTCCAGCTCTGCCTCTACCACAGAGGGCGTGTCAGCTGGATTTAGGAGTTCCTCAAAGTGCTCCTTCCACCGCCCTATTACCTCCTCAGTTCAACAACGAGGTCAACAACGTCCCATCCTTACTGTATACAGCTTGGATGGTTCCTCGCTTCCCCCTCCTGAGGTGGCGAACGGTTTTCCAGAAGCACCTTGGTGCCGACCGAAAGTCCTTCTCCATGTCTTCCCCGAACTTCTCCCACACCCACTGCTTTGCCTCTGTCACGGCAGAGGCTGCAGCCCTTCGGGCCCGTCGGTGCCCTGCAACTGCCTCCGGAGTCCTCCGAGACAACATATCCCGGAAAGACTCCTTCTTCAGTCGGACGGCTTCCCTGACCACCGGTGTCCACCAGGGTGTTCGTGGGTTACCGCCCCTTGAGGCACCTAAGACCCTAAGACCACAGCTCGCCGCCGCAGCTTTAGCAATGGAAACTTTGAACATTGTCCACTCAGGTTCAATGCCCCCAGCCTCCACAGGGATGCACGAAAAGCTGCGCCAGAGGTGTGAGTTGAAAGTCCGTCGAATAGGGGCCTCCTCCAGACGTGTCCAGTTTACCCGCACTACCCGTTTGGGCTTACCAGGTCTGTCCAGAGTCTTCCCCCACCCCCTGACCCAACTCACCACCAGATGGTGATCAGTTGACAGCTCTGCCCCTCTCTTCACCCGAGTGTCCAAAACATACGGCCTCAGATCAGATGAAACGATTATAAAATCGATCATTGACCTCTTGTCTAGGGTGCTTTGGTACCACGTACACTTATGAGCATCCCTATGTTCGAACATGGTGTTTGTTATGGACAGTCCATGACTAGCACAGAAGTCCAACAACAGACGACCACTCTGGTTTAGATCAGGGAGGCCGTTCCTCCCAATCACGCCTCTCCAAGTATCTCCATCATTGCCCACGTGTGCATTGAAGTCCCCCAGCAGAACTATGGGGTCCCCTACTGGAGCCCCATACAGGACTCCATTCAAGGTCTCCAAGAAGGCTGAATACTCCGAACTCTTGTTTGGTGCATATGCAC
>NC_048422.1:24789590-24791837 GCF_013103735.1 Etheostoma cragini | reverse complement strand
GAAGTTTGGGGTCCCCTACTGGAGCTGCTGCCCCCGCGATCCGATACCGGATAAGCGGATGAAGATGGATGGATGGATATAAAATATAGAATTTCTTAAAATAAAGATGATTTCATAGTTTCCCAAAACTTTCCTTTTCACAGCAAAACAGACAATTACAAAACAATCATTAATCAATGACCCGCTGACTCGATTACCCAAAATGCATCATTCTGTATCAAACCGCAGTAACAGAATCTCTCACGTTAAAAACATTCAACTTTTGTCCCTTTTTGTTGCCGTAGCAACACGTCACATTTCAGTGTTCTAAAGTAGTGACAGCAAACCTGAGCTAGCCAATGCTACAGCTAACCCGAGCTAGCCAATGCTACAGCTAACATGAGCTAGCTAATGCTACAGCTTACCTGAGCTAGCTAATGCTACAGCTAACATGAGCTAGCTAATGCTACAGCTAACTCGAGCTAGCCAATGCTACAGCTTACCTGAGGTAGCTAATGATACAGCTAACATGAGCTAGCTAATGCTACAGCTAACATGAGCTAGCTAATGAAACCGGGAAGGGCTTTAACTAATGAGCTAATGCTACAGCTAACGCGTTAGCATTAACCTGCTGAAAACATCAGATGTTTACGACCAATAATTCATATTTTCCAACGGCTGCTTATCTCTCTCTGTAGTCTCTGAATGTGATACTCAGGTACACGCAGGTACACGCAGTACACGCAGTATACTCAGGTACACGCAGTATACCTGATAACACAGTACTATTAAGATGGCGGATGGTGATGATCAGGGCACTGCAGCTCCTGGATTCCTGTTGCTGGGATGAGTCCACAGAATGCGGATGCGACTGCACTGCCCAACTAACCTGTAGCCTATGCGGGTTGGTTCATATAACTGCCGCGGCCTACGCTTGGGCAATAGTGCTGGAGACAGGAGCCGGCGTATAGTGGTGGATAACCTGCTGCAGGACTGTGACATTTTATGTTTACAAGAGACTTTTTTTATCAAAACAGGATTTGGGGAAACTGAACTCTTTTTGTGAGGGTTTCCATGGGGACGGTGAGTCCACTACAGACCTATCTATGGGAATAGTAAGAGGACGAATAGCAAGAGGCGTCGCTATCCTCTGGCATGAAAAACTGGACTCTGTGATCAGTGTCATCAGGTTTGAAGTTGACTGGTGTATTGCTGTTCAGATTTCTACTAACAATAAGATGTTTACTATCCTGAATGTATACACACCATATGAGTCACATCAAAATGAAGATGAATACTTTATTAGACTGGCTTTCATCAACTCGTTTGTTTCTGGTAACCATTCCAGTAGTGTTTATGTGGTGGGAGATATAAATGCTGATATTTCAGACAGGAGTTCGTTATTTGCTAGGCATTTGAAATAAAATATATATTTATATATTATATATATATTTGCTACAGTTCTGTGAAGATAATAATTTTATATTATCCAGCCAAATGCTCTTACCTGCAGATAGCTACTCTTATATAAGTGAGGCCTGGCACACTACATCTTGGCTTGATCACTGCATCAGTACATCTGATGCTCATTCTAGCCTAAGTTCAATAGAGATTGTGTATGAGGCATCCATGTCTGATCACATTCCTTTTATTATGTCACTTGACTGTCTTAGCCTTCCTGAGATGTCTCAGGAGGTTAATGTGGCCCGTAAGGCTACACTGGATTGGTCTAAGGTAACTAATGAACAACTGTGCTCATACTGCAGTAGATCTGATGTACTTTTGAGCAATATATATCTGCCCAAGGATGCCATTTTGTGTTCTGATGTAAATTGTAACATTAGTTCTCACCATGATGACCTTTGTACTATGTATGAACGTATTGTGGGTTCTGTGTATGAGGCCAGCAGGCCATTATTTATTTATCCTTATAAAAGAAAGAGCATCAAGCCAGGGTGGAATAAACAGTTTATCACTCTAAAGCGAAGGTTGCTTTTGAGGCCTGGGTTCAGGCAGGCCGAGAGAGGGCCCGGTCTTGGAACTCAAAAAGCGTACTGATGCAAATTACAAATATGCACTACGTTATGTCAACAAACATGAGAAAGAAATTAGGGCGGACTCTATGGCAGAAAAGCTCCTTGGTAGTGATGTTAATGGCTTCTGGAAGGAGGTGAGAGCTCTGAACAAGGACAGTACATCATTACCATGCACCGTAGAGGGGGTCAGTACATCATTACCATGCACCGTAGAGGGGGTCAGTACATCATT
>NC_048422.1:24788017-24789490 GCF_013103735.1 Etheostoma cragini | reverse complement strand
AGTACATCATTACCACGTAACGTAGAGGGGGTCTCTGGGGCTGATAACATAGCAGAGTTGTGGAGGCAACATTACTTCGACCTATTTAATTGTGTTAAAAGTGAACCATATGAAGTTGGCCATGTCGGCTATATTGAAAAAGTTGGAATTACTGCCAATGAGATCAATCAAGCTTTTACACAACTAGCTGATAATAAAGCTAGTGGATCTGATCATATTACTGCAGAGCACCTGAAGTGGGCCAGCCCGAGGGTTGCAGTTCTTCTTGCCATCTGTTTTACTGGTTTTATGTGTCATGGGGTGTTACCAGACTCTCTGTTGTCCATTACTTTGGTGCCTGTCATTAAGGTGGGGAGTGTGGATAATTATAGACCTATTGCTCTAGCTAGTGTATAGTCAAAAGTCTTGGAAATAATTTTATTAGATAGGCTGTGTGTTTATTTGTATAGTTCCGATAACCAGTTTGGTTTCAAAGCCAAGCATGGTACTGGTCTATGGTCCTGGTCTATGGTCCTGGTCTATGGTCCTGGTCTATGGTACTGATCTATGTATCTATGCACTTAAGGAAAGGGTGGGAACCTACAGAAGACAAAAATCCTCTGTTTTTATTGGTTTTATTGATGCCTCCAAGGCTTTTGACCGAGTTAACCACCACAAGCTGTTTTTAAAATTGAGCCAAAGAGGAGTGCCGAATGGTATAATCAGGATCCTGGTCTGGGTATCCAATCAGAGCATACAGATCAAATGGGGGGAGGTGTTCTCCACTCCGTTTGGGGTTTGTAATGGCGTCCGTCAGGGGGTGATATTATCACCGGCCCTCTTTAATATTTACATGGATGACCTGTCTGACCAGCTTAGACAATGTAAGACAGGATGCATGATGGGTTACATACTAGTGAGTCATCTCATGTATGCAGATGACTTGGCTGTTGTCTCTCCTAGCAGTGCAGGGTTTCAGGAGCTGTTGAATATATGTTCCAATTATGGGGTTGAATATGACGTGAAATATAATGGCAAAAAGAGTCTGGTTATGATCTGTAGAGTGAAAGAGGATAAGGACCTAATTTTTCCATCTTTCCATCTGGCGGGGCATGTGCTTACTGTTGGATGCAAAATTAAGTATTTGGTTCACATCATAACAGATCAAATGTCAGATGATGAGGACATGTATAGGCAGCGTCGCATGTTATATATGCAGGCTAACAGGCTAACAGGCTAACATGCTAACAGGTTAAAATGCTTGCCAGGAAGTTTTCCTGGTGTTCTGTTACTGTCAAGATAAACCTCTTTAGAGCATATTGTACTGCGTTTTAAACCGCCCCCTTGTGGGTCAAGTTTAAAAAGGCAAGCTACAATAAGCTGCAGGTCTCTTATAATGACTGTTTGCGCATTCTACTCAGGAAACCCGGGAGGTGTAATGCAGGTGGTGTAGTGAAGGTGGTGTAGTGCAGGTGGTGTAGTGCAGGTGGTGTA
>NC_048422.1:24784831-24787617 GCF_013103735.1 Etheostoma cragini | reverse complement strand
TGGTGTAGTGCAAGTGAATTGTTTTGTCAAGCAGGAGTTATTACTTTCTCTGCTTTACTGAGGAATTTGATGTATAAATGTCTCGGTCGCTTGAATTCTTCCTGTAACTCTGTCATTATAAATCTGATGGACCCGAGGTCCAGAGCTGCGATACCAGTCCCCCTTATGGGATTACTGGTATAGCTGTCTTATTTAATTGGTGTCTGTCTTGTGTATCTGTATGTTTTCTGTTGTTGCTGTTGTATTTTATGGACCATGAGTCTAATAATAAAAGGCTACTACTACTATACTCAGGTACACGCAGGTAAACGCAGTACACGCAGTACACGCAGTATACTCAGGTACACGCAGGTACACGCAGTACACACAGTATACTCAGGTACACACAGTACACGCAGCCAACTGTTATACGCAGGTATACTCAGATATACGCAGTATACAGGTATAGCCACTAAAAAAGGCCCAATGACATGTAACAGCATAATCTCATTATAATTTTTATAAATTTTTAATTATTTTTTATATATTTAGAGATGTCATTGGTGTTTTTCTTCTTCAAAATACAATAAATAAAGGGATTCTGATTGGCTCTCATCTAATTACCCTGTGTACGGTTTCTGAGGGTGGATTCTGATTGGCTCTCATCTAATTACCCTGTGTATGGTTTCTGAGGGTGGATTCTGATTGGCTCTCATTGTGTCAGTTATCCAGGAACAATACATGTATATATATATATATATTTTTATTTAAACACCAATATATGTTTTTTGAAATCCTGTTTTTCAGTTGATTTCTGCGCGGAAAGCGCTGATTTCCATTGGTCGCAGGCTGGTAATGCGCGGCGTTGTTGGGCAGACTTCGGTTCATCGTGGTCTCGCAGCAGAGTGAGACCTGAACGCCGGAGAGACCCAAACCGGAGCGGAGAGAAGAGGGAGTCCAGATTCACCTGGAACACAAAATACAGTATATATTATTATCTATTATATTATTTACATTTTATACATTATATTATAGTATATATATAATATCCAATCCAATCCAATCCACTTTATTTATATAGCACGATTTTAACAAAGCAAAGGTTTCCAAAGTGCTGCACAAAAATTATAATACAGAATAAATAAATAAAACAATAAAAGCACAAAGGTTTAATAAGAAAATAAAAACATTAAAATGCACTGCCGGCATATGGTAAAAAGGTATACACATAAAATCATCACTACCTGGAGTTAAAAGCCAAAGAAAAGAGGTGGGTTTTAAGAAGAGTTTTAAAATGAGACAGAGAGGAAGCCTGTCTGATGGGCAGGGGCAGCCCATTCCAAAGTTTTGGAGCTGCGACGGCAAACGCACGGTCCCCCCTGAGCTTAAGCCTAGCTTTAGGCACCGTCAGGAGCAGCTGGTCGGCTGACCTGAGAGATCGGCTGGGGATGTAGGGGTGCAGTAGCTCAGAGAGGTAAGAGGGGGCAAGGCCATTCAAGGCTTTAAAAGCAAATAAAAGAATTTTAAATTTTAATTTTAAATTTTAAAATTGACGGGCAGCCAGTGGAGTGAGGCTAAAATAGGTGAAATGTGCTCAAACTTGCTTGCACCTGTTAAAAGACGTGCAGCAGCATTTTGTACAAGCTGAAGACGGGCAATGGAGGACCCGCTAGCCCCCAAATAAAGTGCATTACAGTAATCCAGCCGAGTGGTCAGAAAGGCGTGGATTACTATCTCAAAGTTTTGTCTCTGAAGGACTGGTTTAATTTTTACTAGCTGCCTTAACTGAAAAGAGCTAGACTTCACCACAGCTTTAATCTGGCTGTCAAATTTAAGGTCTGAGTCCACTTTTACACCCACATTTTTTACAATTGGCTTGCGATACTGTGCCAAAGAACCCAGATCAACTTGGGGGGGTGTCAGAGAAGTGCCACCAAAGACCATGACTTCGGTCTTTTTTTCATTAAAATTTAGAAAATGTAAGGACATCCAAGCCTTAATGTCCTGTAGACACTGTAGCAGTGGGTTCACTGTGTTAGAATCTGATTTTTTGAGGGGGACATAAATCTGGCTGTCGTCCGCATAACAATGAAAAGAAATGCTATGTTTCCTGAGAATAGAGCCAAGTGGGAGTAGATAGAGAGAAAATAAAAGAGGGCCAAGTACCGAGCCTTGTGGGACCCCACATGAGAGAGGAGCAGGGGAGGACACCGAGTCATCAAGGCCGACACAGAAAGTCCGATGTGACAGGTAGGACCTGAACCACTCCAGGGCTGTGCCACTGACGCCCACCCACTGCTCCAAACGAGCAATCAGGATTTCATGGTCCACTGTATCAAATGCAGCCGTCATATCTAAAAGTACAAGAACAACACAGTGACCAGAGTCAGTGGCTAAAAAAATATCATTAAAAACTCTTAAAAGTGCGGATTCTGTGCTGTGCAATGGTTTAAAACCGGATTGGAACTGTTCGAGAATAGTTTGTTCATTTAAAAAGTCCATGAGCTGGGAATATACAATCTTCTCTAAGATTTTAGAGACGAAGGGCAATCTGGAGATAGGCCTAAAATTATCCAAAATAGTAGGATCCAGCCCAGGTTTCTTTAAAAAGGCAGCACAACTGCATGTTTAAGATTCACAGGGACTACTCCAGAAGACAGGTTGCTGTTAATAACTGTGAGACAAGATGGCCCAACAGTGGTAAAAATCTAGTCTAGTCTACTAAAATCTAGTATCAGCTGGAGAACCCGAGGGCTTCAGATGACCCACAATGTCCTGCAGAAAAGGCAGGGTCACAGGCTCAAAGG
>NC_048422.1:24782121-24784731 GCF_013103735.1 Etheostoma cragini | reverse complement strand
ATTTGTAAAAACATTTATTAATAAAAGGAATCGAAGCCATTATGATTTTACTCGTTTGTTTTATATTTGGGTCTAGATTTAAATCTGCTTAATGTACTTAACGTATGTACTCCTCCCCCTTTAATTCTTGCATTCCTTCAATTTACAATATTTATAATTATGTTGCTACATATATCCATATATATATACATATATATATATATATATACACACACATACCTACACATATACACACACACACACACACATATATATATATATATACACATATACCCTCATACATATATATAAATAAACAAAACAAAAAACACAAACAAAACTTTCTACACTGCTTCTCTAAACCTTCTGAAATAATTTCTTTGTACATGTTTTTGAAGGAATATGTTTTGCTTCAGGTTCTCGTTCAGTTTGTTCCACAACTTAACTCCACACACTGATAAACATCATCTTTTCCTTCATGTTCTCCATCTATTAGTCTTAACTCGTCCCCTCCCTCCCGTTCAGACAACATCTTCTGCATATTCCCAGGCAAGAGGCGATTTCTTACTTTGAACATGAATACTGCAATTAGATATTTAATTAAATCATGGTATTTTAGCAATGTAGACTTTATAAATGATGAGTTTGTATGATCCTGAAATCCGGCGTTGTGAATGACTCTTATTGCTCTTTTTGACTCCTTCTGACCAGCGGCTGTAGTGAGTGTAGATGAGTGTTTCCCCGAGCCTCCACACTGTCATTCAGTAAGGGGACAGTAGGGGGCAGTACAGGATGGGAAGTCATGAAGTAGTTCTTCTAGGACTCAGATACTTCTAAACAGTTTGGTTTTGGTGTGTTTTACGTGAGGCTTCCAGCTAGTCTTGTCATCTATCATCACTCCAAGGAATTTATTTCCATGTCCTCTTTCTACATTAACCCCTCTATCTGTATCTGAGCTCGATGCTTTGACAGTTTCCCAATAACATGAATGTAGTTCAAATTTATTGATAGCCTGTTTATGTCAAACCGTTGTTTTATTTTCTTGAATTCTGAAGTGATTAATTAAGAGTTGCTGTAAGCTGTCCCCTGATCCAAATATATTTGCATCATCTGCAAATAATACTAAATTCAATACTTGAGATACTTCACAAATATCATTGATATATAATAAAAATAACTTAGGTCCCAACACTGACCCCTGGGGGACACCACAAGCAACGCCCAGACATTCAGACAAATAATCTCCCATCTTCACTAACTGTCTGTCTCTCAGATAACTACTCATCCGGTTCAGAGCTACCCCCCCGATCCCGATCCGTTCCAGTTTACTGATTAATATTTTGTGATTTATTGTACCAAATGTTTTTTTTAGATCAATGAAAACCCAAACTGCATATTTCTTCTTATCTGTGGAGTTTGTGATTTCTTCAGTGAGTTCTGTTAGTGTTAGTGAGGTTGATCTATTTTTAATATAATCCATATTGGCGTCAGTGAGTAGTTTATTTTTATCAATAAATTTCTCTAATCTGTTGTTAAATAATTTTTCTAAAATGTTTGAAAATTGTGAGCGTAGAGAGACCGGCCTGTAGTTTGTGAAGTGGTGTTTATTTCCAGGTGTTTATTTCCAGGTGTTTATTTCCAGGTGTTTATTTCCAGGTGTTTATTTCCAGGTGTTTATTTCCAGGTGTTAATTTCCAGGTGTTTATTTCCAGGTGTTTATTTCCAGGTGTTTATTTCCAGTTTTGTATAGAAGAACGACTTTTGCTATTTTCATTTTTGTTGGAAATGTACCGGTTAAAAATGATAAGTTGCAGATGTTCGTTAGTGGTTCGGCGATCCCCTCTATTACTTTTTGTATAATTTTTATATCTATTCCATCGTGACGGTTTGTTTTTGCATTACTTAACAATATGAATTATTTATTTTTCTTTTAGAAATATTTAACCGGGACTTCTTTCTATTAGCTTCTTATATGTACTTTCTAATGATGTGGAACTGGGATTTGCTGAAGTTATTAACCACATCCTCCATGTTATTAATATTTTTATCATTATCAATGAAGTAATGGGGATAAGTATAAGTAGCCTGCCTATTATTATTTGTAATAATATTATTTAACATGTTCCACATACCTTTAATATTGTTTTTATTATTATCTAATAGTTTTGTGTAGTATTCTTTTTTACAAGATCTCATAATATTAGTTAACTTATTCTTATATTTCTTATATTTATTTTCAGTCTCTGTAGTTCTGTGTTTTATAAATTCTCTATAAAGTGTATTTTTCTTTTTACAGGCGTTTTCTAATACCCTCGGAAATCGTTTAGTTTTTGTTTTCTGCGTTATATTTTCATTGGACAATTTTTATCATATAATAATTTAAATATTCTTAGGAATTCTTCATATACTTTGTCAACATCTTTTTCCTTCTGAATAAACTCAGTCTTGTTCTAGCAGATCAACTTTTAATGCCTCCGTTGGTTCTTCTGTCTGTTCAGAGTGGAGTTGCTGTCATAAACTGTAAATATTGGTGTTGTTTATTAGTAATCCAATCACTGTACTGTTATGTATGATGTTTGTAAATATATTGTCTATAATTCGGCTGGGTCTGGTCATTTGGGGATAGAGGCC
>NC_048422.1:24780671-24782021 GCF_013103735.1 Etheostoma cragini | reverse complement strand
CCCACCTCCCCCTCCCCCTCCAGCTGTGATCTTTCCTTCACAACGTGTTTTAACTTCTCCTCCATCTCCTCCAGGTTTCTCCCTCTGACTCCTGCATCCCGTCTAATACCAGGTTATTTCGCCTGGATCGGCTTTCCAGATCCTCCATTTTGTCCGAGACTTTAAACATATCTGTTTACATCGAGGTGCTGCGTTCCTTCAGATTTGCTGTCTCAGTTTGAATGTCATCCACTTCTTTGTGTGTACTGCAGGCTGGTTTTTATTTCTTGTAGTTCCTTGGTTATTGATTCCAGTCTAGTGTTGGTGGAGTCCATTATTAGCTTACCAAAGCCTTTGCAGTTGCTGTTTTGTTGTTCCAGTTGTGCGGTAAACATGCTTTTTGTTGCTGCAGCAGCTCATTCACACTGGTCATTGTCACATATTCATCTTCCTTTTTTGGAGGCATTGTTTAAACTTGTTCAGCTTGAGTCTGGTGGAGATATGCTGCTCTGGGCCTGATCTACAATGTTTACAATTACAATTTACAATGTTTGTTATGCAAACTGAGTTTGAATAAATTATTTAACTTCCTGTCGTCCTCGGGTCAGATTTTACCCGTTAAAAAAAAAAAAAAAGAAATTGTTTCTGTGTTTCTGAAATTGTCAAAATAAAAACAACACGTCTGCTCTTTAATGAAGAATCAGCTGCTTTCATTGGATTTGGGTGTTTTATTATTATTATTAATAATAATGTTAGAGCATTTTAATGGTTTTAAATAAAAGAACGTGGAAAAAGTGACAAAAAATGTAAAAACCTGCAATTTTGACCCAGAAAAGCAAAAAAAAACAATATTTATTATAAGTATATTATTTATGTATTATATATTCAAACGGCATCAAATTTTTCATTGAATTTGAGCATTTTATATCAATGTTATGGTATTTAATTTCTTTTTTTTTTTTAAATGTTTAAATAAAGAATTAAAAAAAGACAGAAACATCGGGAAAAGCTCCCAGAATGTAGGTAAAATCTGACGAAATAATGTTAAAAAAAAAAAGTGACAAAACCATCGGGACCAAAACGGTAAATTTAAACCAGAAAAGCAAAAAGTTGCAAAACGCATTAACATCTAAACAAAACAATTAAAAGGTGAATAAATGTGATTAAACACACAGATATCAGCTTATTATCAAGGTAGATTTATTACACTGTCACTATAGATTATTAGTATTTCGGTATTAAGGCAACATGTACAGCTAGACAGGGAGTGGGCTCTGATTGGCCCTGAGGGGCCGGTGGGCGGGGCCTGAGGTGCCGGGGCGGGGCCTGATTGGCCCTGAGGTGCCAGGGCGGGGCCTGAGGGGGCGGGGC
>NC_048422.1:24779359-24780571 GCF_013103735.1 Etheostoma cragini | reverse complement strand
AACATTTATAACATTCCTAAAATTTATAAAATTTCTGAAGGTTTCTTCTATTGTTTTATTTCCACATCACAATTGAAAATTGTTGTTTAATAAAGTTCGGATGAGTTCCGGCTCGGTTTTCACAATAAAAGCCCCGGACACGGAGCTACCACCGTAGACTTTTATTGTGAAGGAATTTTACCCGTTTGATTAGTGTTGCAATAAACATCCAAAACACTAACTCTGTGTCAGAAAAATAATTGAATAATTAAAACTATTTCCACCAAACGAAATAAAACAATAAAAATATTAAGGACGGATCTGCTGTTAGCAAGCAGGCTAACGAATGCTAAAGCAGCTGCTAACTTCACCAAAACATTTAGTACTTTTAAATTACTTTGAGACTTAATAATTGGTAGTAAACATATTATTATGATATATATTATTGATAGTATATGTCTGCATGTTGGAGAAAACCCCAATAAGAATAGTTTTAGATAGATCTATAGATTGATCGACCATCAAAGCGGCAGTCACCAAACTCCATTGAAAAAACAGTAACTTCTTAAAATAACTCGCTTGCAGCGAATAGGACAGACCAGACAGAACTGATCTGGATCAAGTTTCTGAAGCAGATGACGTGAATACACAATCCGGCTCACATTAAGTCCTGATATAATAAGTATTTAGTTTCTTTAAGAGCCCTTTCCTTAAAGTGGTTCTGGTTTTGAAGTGGACTGTGGACGGTTAGATAATGGAACGCTGGAATGCACGAGCGGCTGTTACCAAACTCCATTGAAAAAAACCTTCAACTTTCAACGGGTCTTGCTTAGAGGTCAAAAGACAAAAGCACCAAAACCAAACTACGTACATTTCCTGATGCACACATGTCTCTTGCGGAATGCGGCTCAAGTATAATCTCAAAGAAAAACACGGTATGTCAGTAAAACCTCAGTAATTACTGTGTTTTTCCCGGTTTAGTAACGGGCGCTGTGAGTAAAGTGAGCGTTGTTTGGGGGTTTTCTGGGCGGAGTTTGGAGCGTGTCGCAGTGCAATCTCACCCTGTGTTCTGCAGCATCGTGAGATATCTGCGAGGAGTCCGTTCAGACCGGTAATGTTGAAGAATGACAGCCTGTCGTCCAAAGAACCTTTCACCCACTTCTCGACCCAAGACTCCACTCAACCGGAAGTCAGAGATCACCTACTCCGCTCTACTTCCGGTCTACAAGCAAA
>NC_048422.1:24776711-24779259 GCF_013103735.1 Etheostoma cragini | reverse complement strand
AGTGGAAAGATGAACCAAGACGGCTTTTGGTAGTTTTATTTAGTTTCTGTCCCCTTTGAATGAAGTGTGTTTTACGATGATAAAAGTAGTGATTATTTACATGGAGGCTGGTGATGGTGATTTCAGATGTTTCTTGCTTATACTAGTTTCAAAGATTGTTTTATCCATCAGTCACTAAAACACATAAAAGCCCTCCAGGATCCCTGCGAGAGAGCTGGTTGGTCGAACCCTCCTCTCCAGCACCTTGGAGTAGCCTTCACCAGCGGGGCTAAATGTGATTGGTCCTCACTCTCTGGACCCCCTTTTTGACCCCCCCTCCCCCGTGTCTGCTTCTTCTGAGGCACTGTCCCAAAACATCTGTGTGTGTGTGTGTGTGTGTGTGTACCACACACACACACACACACACACACACACACACACTACCTGCGGCCTCTACTCAGAGATCTGCTCTCATAAAGGTGATAACATGAATTTATTTACAGCTTCAATAACATCATTCAGTCTCAGTGAGAAGGATCTAATATTAAACCAGAGTTTAACTGCCCAACATATCTGATACAAAGAAATATTGTTCATCTAATTCAGTTATAAGACGTCCAGTATGTGAGATAAATGATCAAAACAGTTAGTCTGCAGTTTCAGTGTGAAGGGTCACTTTGTTCTTACTGCTGCTTGGATCTTCACACGGAAGTCTTGGAGTTCTTCCGTCGTCTTCTCTAAGTCATTTATGACCTTCTGACAGCGATCAGCTGACTGGATGATGGCGTCTGTTAACTTCCTGTCCTCTTCAGGGCTCGCAGTGACTCTGAAGACTTTCACAATGAGCACTAACAGCTCACGCAGCAGTATTACAATGTGAGACAAAACTACTCCACCCCTTCCTGCCAGTTCAGAAACTCGTGCCAGAATCCTCTGAAAGTCCTCCATGTCTGTCAGAGTCTGTCCAGCCTGAAGTTCAGCTGATCTGTCCTCCAACTTCTCACATGTCTTCTTTATGTTTTCCAGGTCCTTCTTCAGCGGTTCAACCATCTCCAGGAACTCTTTCCCCAGCTCTTCTACTTTCTTTGCACTTCCGTTCTCTTTCATTGTTTTTGTTATATTTACAGCAACAACCACAGCTGCTCCTCCTCCTGCTAGTCCTGCTAGTCCTCCTGCTGCTAAACTCAACCCCCCAGTGAACGGAATTGCAAGGACCAGGAGTCCTAGTCCTGCTCCTCCAGCAACAGCCCCTGCTGTTCTGACTCTATCTGCTTCCTCCTGCATCTCTCTGACTCCATCAGCGATCTTCCTAATCTCTCCTCCAATCCGTCTCATCTCCTGTTCACTGCTGGTGAACCTTCCGATGAAGGACGTTACATGTGTAATAAATGTTTCCATCAGTTCACACAGATCAGGAGGAAGCTCTTTGCTCCATCTTCTTCTTGGAACGTAGGCCATCTTCAGTAGTCTTGCTCTGCAGAGACTGTTGGAGAAGCTGAGGACCAAAGAGACGTCATCAGATAAGGGATCCCTCTCCAGAGCTCTGATCTCTTCTCATTAACACTTTGATTTAATAGTGGTTCTTCTCACCTGTTGGTGAGGCTGAGCAGGTAGAGTCCCACTGATCAAAGGGTCTGCAGCTCCACAGCCAATCAGCGGAGGGGAAACACTGTCTTCTCGACCAATCAGCAGAGAGAGAGAGACAAAAACATTTACATAAACTGAAGCAATACACACAACCCTGAATCTGATTTTGGTTTGGCTTGAATCCATCCCAGAATAATCAACTAGTGGTAATTAAAACCAACGGAACAATTATTATCAGACCAACTCGGAGTTTAAGCAGCAGAGTAAACTTCAGCCTACGTGAACAGTAATACTGATATATAAACATAAACACTGATCTGATATTTAATATGGTGGACGGTTGGTTTAATATTTAACTTTGGACTGAGAATATTTTATTGAAGCTGTAAATTCATGTTGATGACCTCTGATCAGACCAGATCCTGGTTCATGCAGGATCAGTAAAGTCTTAAATATGTAACATGTTCATATATAATCCTCCTAAACTAATATAGTGGTCCTGATATCTGGAGGGTCAGGACTAGTTTGGGTCTTCTAGTCTCAGTAAAGTCTTAAATATGTAACATGTTTATATATAATCCTCCTAAACTAATATAGTGGTCCTGATCTCTGGAGAGTCAGGACTAGTTTGGGTCTTCCAGTCTGTCTTCAGTCAGATCTTCATGAAGAGGTGGAGAGCTTCTTACCTGTTTGTTGATGCAGGTACAGCAGCTCTGAGCACGCTCAGTCCTCGTGTCCACACGTCCTCTCTCTGTGTGTCTGATCAGTACCACGTCTCTGAGTCATTTCTCTGAAATCACATGACCAGAGCAACCAATCAGACGGTAGCTGCGTCTTCCCCAAAGTAACTGATTAACTTTCATAGATATACAGAAACGCCTCCATCACGGCCTCAACATGGTTCATAATCCTCCTAAACTAATATAGTGGTCCTGATCTCTGGAGGGTCAGGACTAGTTTGGGTCTTCTAGTCTCAGTAAAG
>NC_048422.1:24774944-24776611 GCF_013103735.1 Etheostoma cragini | reverse complement strand
GCACTACTTATACTTTATATTTCTGACTTTATATTTTTGGAAATTTTGATATTTTAAATTTTTATATCTTATATTTTTATCTAAAATGGCTGAAATGAGCAAGGTCAGTTGCAGAACTGCAGAAAGCTTGAGTGTTGACTGGGAGAGGAAGAGGGTGCACATGTGGGTCAGGACATCAGGACTGAGGCTAGTTCAGTTTTGACCCCTGCGACGGCTAAAAGAACAAACATCACCTCGTAATGTTACACTTCCGTCAGAGGGGTTTGTGATCCGCGAACAAAAAGAAGAAACGTTCAGAGAGAGTAGATATCATATTCAACAGGGAGGAGTTTCTTCAGATAAACAGGATCACCTCTGTCCAATGTTTAAAATGTGTCAAATAACTGCAGATTCAGTGAGAAATCATTACATAATTAAACAATCCCTTTCATCACACTGTTCAAATAAGTCTGAGTTCTTCCTTCATCTTCTCCAAGTCATCAATGACTTCCTGACAGAGATCAGCTGACTGGATGATGGAGTCTGTTAACTCTCTGTCCTCGGCAAGGGACGCAGTGTATCTGAGGACATTGCACATAGCAGACAATACTCCGTCACTTCTTCCCAGTATGGTAACTACTCTAATAATCCACTGAAAGGCCTCCATGTGTCTCAAAGTGATTCCAGCCTGAAGAGCAGCTGATCCTCGCACCCATCTCTCATAAATCCTCTTTATTTCTTCCAGGTCCTTCTTCAGCGGTTCAACAATCATCATGAACTCTTTCCCCAGCTCTTCTACTTTATTTACACTTCCACTCTCTGATATCCCTTTTCTTACATTTGCACCAGCAACTAAAATGGCTGATCCTGCTGCAAGTCCGGCCCCTATTGTTCCTACTGTTGCTATTACTGCTGCTCCTGCTGCTGCTGCTGCTGCTGCTGCTCCTGCTGCTGCTGCCCTTGCTGCTAATGCTCTTGCCCCTCCTGCTGCTGCTACTCTTGCCCCTACTGCTAGTGCAGCTGCTTCTGCTCCTGCTGCTCCTACTGCTGCTTCACCCACGAGTAAGCCAAGGGGCATACCGAAGGCTGCAGCTCCTAGTGCCCCAGCTCCTAGTCTTCTGACATCATCTGTGGTCTTCTGCATGTTTCTGACTCCAGCAGCGATCTTCCTAATCTCTCCTGCAATCCGTCTCATCCTGTGTTCTCTGCTGTCAAACTCTCTGATGAAGGAAGCTGAATAATATTCAAGTTTCTCCATTAGCCCAGAGAGATCTGGAGGTGTATCTCTGCTTCGTCTTCTTCTCAGGTTTGCAGACATATTCAGGTCTCCCGGTCCTCCTGACGTGTTGAGATCTTCAGAGAGATGAAGAAGCTGATTTTATATCAGACTGTGGAGACAGGAAGAGACACACACCATCAGAATACACACACACACACACACACACACACACACACACATACACTAGAACAGCCAACATGAACAATAACACTGATATGATATTTAATATGGTGGACGATTGGTTTAATATTTAACTTTGGACTCTTGGACTGAGAATATTTTATTGAAGCTGTAAATTCATGTTGATGACCTCTGATCACACCAGATCCTGGTTCATGCAGGATCAGTAAAGTCTTAAATATTTAACATGTTTATATATAATCCTCCTAAACTAATATAGTGGTCCTGA
>NC_048422.1:24774634-24774844 GCF_013103735.1 Etheostoma cragini | reverse complement strand
CTGATCTCTGGAGGGTCAGGACTAGTTTGGGTCTTCTAGTCTCAGTAAAGTCTTAAATATGTAACATGTTCATATATAGTCCTCCTAAACTAATATAGTGGTCCTGATCTCTGGAGGGTCAGGACTAGTTTGGGTCTTCCAGTCTCTGTAAAGTCTTAAATATGTAACATGTTCATATATAGTCCTCCTAAACTAATATAGTGGTCCTGA
>NC_048422.1:24768977-24774320 GCF_013103735.1 Etheostoma cragini | reverse complement strand
AGTCTGATGACGGTCCTGCAGAAACAGGAGGTCCAGATATAAAAGGTTCAAAGGGGACACGACATGCAGCAAAGGGCAGGTTGGAATCATACCTGCGGCTGCTGGGGTAAGAAGCCTTAATACATGGGGTGCACTCTCCACCAGGCAAACTACCGGGGCTAGGCTAGGCTACCTAAACACGGGCCTAGACGCCTCCATCAGGGCCTCAACATGGTTTATATATTGGATTTTTTTATTTATTGAGATCTCCATCAGGCTCAGCTGTTCTTCCTGGAGTCCACCTAAAGCTTGTGCAGCTCTACATTACCAAGCATCACTATTACATTAAATACAACATTCAATACATTACTAAAAGAAATACATCCAAAATAATAAAAAGACATAACATTCAACACAGCTCATGACAACACAGGACCTTCTTTAAATTATTCACAGAATGGAGAGATGAGATAATGACATTAATCACTGATAATATGACCAAGCAAATACACACACAAGCCCCTCAATGATACTAACAGTATGCATTAAGTATTACCAACACAAAGTACTGCTCAGCTAGGAGATGTTCTTTAAGTAGAACTATGTTCTTGAATGACATGACCAGGCATTACATTCCTTTCATTTCTGTGTATACCACGGTGTTTTCCCTTTGTTTTTACCTTAGCTAATGGGAATCTGCCCTCCATAGCAGGTCTAGTGCTGTAATAATGTTCATCAGAACTAAGACACCCTCGGCTGTTTAGTTAATAAAATATTTCTCATAAAGTTGAGTAATGAGGCAGTTAATCTATTCCTTACACTAACCAGGATAGACAGCCATACATTACATCATCACTTGGTCTGAGCGGGCACCTTAGTAATAGAGAGCCGCTACTAGTAGTTTTTTTTTGTTTTTGTGGGTCAAAATTGAAACCTTTAGATTGTTTTTTATAAAAACTTTGTTGCTTTACCCACTGATGTTTTTGTCAATTTTGTTCTGCGCCTTTTGACATTTTTGTCTTTTTCTTTTGACATTTTAGTCACTTTTTTCAATGGTCTTTCATAAAAAAGTTTTTTAATGCTAAAAAATTGAACTAAACATCCAAATTTAAAGAAAGCAGTGAACTGATCATTTATTTTACTTGTTGTGTGGATCAATCTGTGTTATCTTTCTGAACTTTTTGTTGAAAGACCCTTTTTGCTTTTCTGGGTTAAAATTGACCTGAGGACAACAAGGGTTAAGCCTCTCAGCTGTGGACGCCGTGATGTATCTCGCTGAGTCGTCAGCACACGTTGCCATTTTGGCATCTTTTAAGGTTAAAGGTCATTAATTGGTAAGTATTGAATATAACAATGGCCCCAGACAGCTTTCTTGTGGAATTCCACAGCTTACTAATTTCCCCTCAGATAAAATCACATTAGAGTACACTGTCCATGTCCTATTAGATAAATAGCTTTCTACCCAAAGTATTGCATTTGAATCGAAACCATAACATTTTAGTTTTCTTAATAACAAATTATGATCAATGATGTCAAAAGCCGCAGTGAAATCCAACAGCACCCCCCTACAAATGTCTCATTGTCTATGTCTCTGGGCTGAGCCTGGAGAATATCCAACTCTATAGCATGTTGATAATCTGGGTAGAAATCATTCACAAAAAAATAACATTAGATTTGTTCAAAAGCAATTGTATTGGGAAAATTACATAGACAATGATTTTCTTAGAGTAGTTATTCACTTATTAAAGTAAGTCTTTGTTATAAGTAAAAACCTTCATATAAGCCTCTGAACATGAGCCTCCTAAAGATATTTCCTAGAATGGGACCATCAGTGTCTAGGGACAGCTAAAAGTGTTGTGACTCTGTAAATCTCCACAGTAAACAAACGGCAACCAGATGCAGGCGCCTAAAAGATAGGCAAAGGTCAGTTTGCCCGCTTTATAGTTTAGAAACCGGACCAATCTATGGACAGATAAATCTCTTAACTCCTAAGGTAGAATGGCAGCTACTGTCATTCTCTGACGTACTAGACAGATGCCCAGGGTCAGCTCTGGCTCCAAGCAGTCTGAAGAATAAGATGAAGTGTTTTGTTTGAGATTAGGTTGTTTATCCAAACATGGTCTGGTTTCTGTTGGGGCAGAAGGGAATATAAGGAGCTGTCCGGTGTTACGGGGGACACAGAACTGTGGGGTCACCTTGTTACTCTGTTACTCTGTTTCATTGTGAAGCGCAGTTCTTGTCATTTACTTTGGTTGTTCTCTCGAGAAGATAATTAAACTCTTCCACCAAATATCTAAACTTTGAATCCAGTTTGCAGCCTGTCTTTATTTTGTTTGAACAAGGTCTCTTCTTCAACACAAATTCCTCCCTTGCTGAACAGAAACTTCCACCACAAACTTGGCGTTGTGGGCAGGATTTCAAGGAGGGATCAGATCGGGACTCCGCTGGTGACTGATGAGGGCATGCATCCAGGGATCTGATGATCACCTGCCTCTAAACCTCGACAAAACATCTTTGAGAGACAGAGGTTCAGAAACTGCGGAGGGCTCGCTGATCCCACTCTGAAATACAAACGAAAAGGAAGCAATTTCAAACAGCGGGGGTAAGTTAGAATTTCACTTATAAACAATTTGAATTGGATATTGAGACAGCTTGTGAGACAGATATTGACCGTGGTTTTACTGAGGATATTCTGTGAAAGTCTATCTTTTCTTTTGGGAAACTTTGGGTTGTACAAAACAGGAGAAAAGATTTTTTTTTGTTATTTAACATCCAGGTTGTTAACAGATAAAAAACACCAAATTGACATAATTTCATCCAACAAATTTTACTAAGAACTAAACTGGGCCGTATAGTGACAATTATACGTAAAAGAAGTACTTCGGCTGCTTGTTCACTATTTTTTAGGAATGGGCAACAAGAGCACAGAATCACACGTTCCTTCAGGTCGGGTGGTGCATGAAATGACAAAATACGGTCCGCAATCTTTAGACTGTTTGATTTATTGGACCACTAAACATGGATTTCCTGAAAATGGTTCTTTAAGTACAGGCAAACTTAGAATGCTAAAACAGGATTTAGAAGAAGAAGAAAATTATTGAGAGGGGGTAAAACAATTAGCACCCAAGATTTAATTCATATAGAGAAAAACAAAGAATGTTTTAGTCAGTGGATGAAAGAAGCCACTTGTAGGGAAAGGAAACAGATAAAAAAACTAGTAGCTAAGGAGGGAACAGATAATGCTCGTGAAACACAGAAAGGAGAAATGAACACTGTCACTAATGCATTTTCCCTCTATCCGAGTCTTAAAGATGGCGATCAGCTGCTCCACCCACCACCACCCTACCATCCTCCCACATCCAGGCCGAGGCGAGAAACACCGTCCGTGTCTCCCCCAGAAGCGAGAAAAAGGAGCAGACCAGATCCCAAACAGCACCCACCTCGCTGCAAACTCTCTCTCTACAAGCAGCCACGGTGTCTCCCCCACCTACATCTGACATTAACAGCAGCATCGGGTACCGTCATCCAATACCACAAATCAGCTGAACAAGCTGAAAAGAGGAAAAATCACTTTGACAGTGTCAACATTGGCTGGAGACGGGGGGGCACAAGCAAAGGCAAAGCGAGAGGAAAAGGCAGAGGGCGAGGTGGAGGGCCGAGGCCAGCAGTGGACCGAGACACATGATTCACCTGTGGAGGAAGAGGTCACTGGCAGACAAATGCCCACCCCCCAACAAGCAGGGGAACGACAACCGAGGGGTCCACCAGCTGGGGATCGCACCTACAGCCAGCAAAGGGCGGATGAAAGGGAGGAGGGGAACGGGAGTGGTGGAGAGTCTGAGCCAGTCTGCACCGGATAAGGGAAGTGAAAATGCAAAACACACTAACTAATCTGCTTGCAAAGAAGTAAATGCTTTCACACGCTACAGCCCATAAACATCACACTCTTCCACACACGATAGGGAGAATTTTAGACGCAATGTTGTCACCTAGAACAAAAAGTCACAAGAGATTAGACTTCTAAAGAGAGATTAGAAGTCACAGCCAGCCTGGCTCATTGTTTTCACGAACACACACACACACACACACACACACATCTCAGCTGATTCTTTCAGTGGTATCTCTCTCTGGGTCATGCTGCAAGCTGGCTGCATGAGGCCAGAGATGTGATTTAACCCCTTGCTGACTTCATGTCAGAACTAAACCTACATTGCACTTATTTTGTCTTTTCAGAACGTGATGACATGTTTTGTCGAAGAATTTTTCAAAGAAGAAACAGATGAGCTTGAGTGTACTTACTTATACTGGCACAGGAGTTTATCGGAGACTCCTGTCACACCATGTTACCGCCGCGCGCAGTTGGTTCCAGTGGAAAGAAGCGGAAACACACACACACACATTTTTGAATAATTGTGTGGCTGTCTCACCCACAGATATCTCTCCGTTGCTGCCCCAAGTGCCGACTCACCTGTGGGCAGCGCATAAATATGACGTGGGGTCTCATAAAAAAAATTGTCAGCCTGTCGTCATCACTCCTCGCTCAGACTTCAGGCCAAAAAAACATCAGTACCCACTGAAACAAGAAGCAATTAATGGAATCAGGCCGGTTTTTAACTCTCTTTTGAAAGCAGGTGTTATTGTTCCGTGTCCTGATTCACCCGTTTGCACGCCTATTTTCCCTGTCAAGAAAATTCGCGATAAGGGAAAACCGGTCGAATGGCGTTTTGTTCAGGACCTCAAAGCAGTAAATGCAGCGGTCCACGCACGTGCCCCCAACGTACCAAACATTCACTATGCTTCAAGGTTTTCCAGACCTTGAATGGAGCCCCATACAGGACTCCATTCAAGGTCTCTAAGAAGGGCGAGTAGTCTGAACTCTTGTTTGGTGCACAAACAACAGTCAGAGTTTCCCCCCCCCCCATCACCCCCATTCGTAGGGAGGCGACCCTCTCGTCCACCGGGGTAAACTCCAACGCAGCGGTGCTCAGCCGGGGGCTTGTGAGTATCCCCACACCCGCCCGGCGTCTCACACCCTGGGCAACTCCGGAGTAGGACAGAGTCCAACCCCTATCCTGGGGTATGGGTCCAGAACCGAGACCGTGCGTAGAGGTAAGCCCCACCAGATCTAACTGATAGCGCTCCACCTCCACACCCCCACACAGGTGGAGGCAGGATAAGCTGCAGATGAGATATACAGGACGACCTACACTGAGAACAGCTACATTAATACTAACAATAGATAGATAGATAGATAGATAGATAGATAGATAGATAGATGGATAGATAGATGTTTATTGATACCAAGAACAATGGGAGATTCCGGTGTTACAGCAGCAAAATCTGTCACAAAGCACAGAATATAAA
>NC_048422.1:24766807-24768877 GCF_013103735.1 Etheostoma cragini | reverse complement strand
GCTGCGTCCTGCTACATCCTGCTGCGTCCTGCTACGTCTTGCTACATCCTGCTACGTCCTGCTGCGTCCTGCTACATCCTGCTACATCCTGCCACATCCTGCCACATCCTGCCACATCCTGCTACGTCCTGCTGCGTCCTGCTGGGCCGTGTAATGCCCACAGTGCCCTGCTATGCCATGAACTACTACAAAGAACTGCTACAAACTACTATTTTTTTTTCTATTTTTGTTATCTCCACTCTTCATTCTAACCCCAACCGGCCCGTCAGACACCGCCTACCAAGAGCCTGGGTCTGGGCCTGGGCCTGGGCCTGGGTCTGGGTCTGGGTCTGGGTCTGACCGAGGTTTCTGTCTAAAAGGAAGTTTTTCCTCTCCACTGTGGCTCTGTTGCTGCTCTGGAGGAAACTACTAGAACTGTTGGGTCCTTGTAAATTCTGGAGTTTGGTCTAGACCTCCTCTATCTGGTCTAGACCTCCTCTATCTGGTCTAGACCTCCTCTATCTGGTCCTGACCTCCTCTATGTGGTCTAGACCTGCTCTATCTGGTCTAGACCTCCTCTATCTGTAAAGGGTCTCCAGATTTCTTCATTGTTGAACATATAGGAAGTTTCTACAGAAACCAAAATATTAACAGACAAGATCTGTAATAGGTAATAGGGTACAAGCGGCCGAAATGGGTCTCCTCAGGAGGGTGGCTGGCGTCTCCCTTAGAGATAGGGTGAGAAGCTCAGTCATCCGAGAGGAGCTCGGAGTAGAGCCGCTGCTCCTTCGCGTCGAAAGGAGCCAGTTGAGGTGGTCCGGGCATCTGGTAAGGATGCCTCCTGGGCGCCTCCCTAGGGAGGTGGTCCAGGCACGTCCAGCTGGGAGGAGACCTCGGGGAAGACCCAGGACTAGGTGGAGATTATATCTCCAACCTGGCCTGGGAACGCCTCGGGATCCCCCAGTCGGAGCTGGTTGATGTGGCTCGGGAAAGGGAAGTTTGGGGTCCCCTGCTGGAGCTGCTGCCCCCGCGACCCGATACCGGATAAGCGGTCGAAGATGGATGGATGGATGGATGGATGGAAGATCTGTAATAGTTGATTAATATATAATATATATGTAATGTTTTTACAAGTTGAGTTTCTAATTTCTTCTTAATTTTCTTTCACAATAAAAGTCTAATGTCATATAATAGATCTTATAATAAGTGTTGATTGATTAGTTCTGATTCATTATGTTTATATTTGGAAGATGTTTTTCTCTTCTCATGTTTCATATTTTCTTGTTAATTGAGAAAATGTTTAATAGGATTTATTCTGTAAAATGTTGTAATCATATTTAAGACTTTTCTGGGACTGTGAGAGGAAAACTACGTTTCCTGATAACGAGATTTACAGCTTCAATGAAGAATCTCGGGCCCGCCCCCCCAATAGCCTGGCAGCACACCTGAAATGGACCAAACCATTCACTCACTACAGGGGGGCTCAGGCAGGTCTCTCTAAAGCTTTAAAAACAGCCCAAATATTAATCTGAGTAATGAGACACATAAAGTAATATAAATATAATCTAAACAACGTCAAAGGCCGTCTGTAGTAACATCAAAGGCCGTCTGTAGTCACATCAAAGGCCGTCTGGAGTCACATCAAAGGCCGTCTGGAGTCACATCAAAGGCCGTCTGGAGTCACATCAAAGGCCGTCTGGAGTCACATCAAAGGCCGTCTGTAGTCACATCAAAGGCCGTCTGGAGTCACATCAAAGGCCGTCTGTAGTCACATCAAAGGCCGTCTGTAGTCACATCAAAGGCCGTCTGTAGTCACATCAAAGGCCGTCTGTAGTCACATCAAAGGCCGTCTGGAGTCACATCAGAGGCCGTCTGGAGTCACATCAAAGGCCGTCTGTAGTAACATCAAAGGCCGTCTGTAGTAACATCAAAGCACCACTAGATGGCAGTAGCTACCTCTGGTTTCTCACATCCAATTATTCAGAGAACAACTTTAGAAAAGGGTCTCTTTAGTTTTTGTGCGTCTCTCCCTCTCATTCTACCTGTCTCTCCCTCCCTGTCTCCCTCTCATTCTACCTGTCTCTCCCTCCC
>NC_048422.1:24761701-24766707 GCF_013103735.1 Etheostoma cragini | reverse complement strand
GAGGCAGATTCTGGGAGGAACCGGGACTCGGACTGGGACCGGGACTCTGGGAGGAACCGGGACTCGGACTGGGACCGGGACTCTGGGAGGAACCGGGACTCGGACTGGGACCGGGAGCTCACGTGGACTCTCATCAGGTTGGTTGTGTTGCTGTTTTAATTATGTTATTGTTGTTGGTCAATGAAATTCTCACTGCACTACATTTATATTCATTTAATAGTTAGAGGAAATGGAAATTCACCTTTTTTTAAATGTAAAATACAAGGTGGAAAAGACCTTAATGTGGAAAATAATCCCAGCTGGTTTATGGAGCTTGTGTGTGTGTGTGTGTGTGTGTGTGTGATTAGTCAATTACCTTTTTGTATTGTGTGTGTGTGTATATCTATATTGTTTCTTCTTAGAGTATGTATATATTGTGTCTGTGTGTGTGTGTGTGTGTGTATTAGTGTGTGTGTGTGTGTGTATTAGTGTGTGTGTGTATATTTCTGTTTTGGTTGTTATGGAAGTGTAAGCACAGTGAGTAACGACGCTCCAAAGACAAATTCCTCGTCTGTGTCCTCATACCTGGCGAATAAAGCTGATTTGTTCATTTAAGTAATACTTTAACCTGATTTAAATCTATTCATTTCTAAGTTAAATACCTGATCCATATTGGTTAAAATACCTGTTTAATCATTGTTTTCATTGTTGGAATCTGAAGTCCGGTCCTTGTAGTGGGGACACGTCCCAGATGGAAGACACACTGGACAGACGCAGCCAACCAGAGGGTCCGAGGACAGCTTCTCGGCGACACACCTGTCTCCTGAGACATGAAGACGTGACCTATGATATCAGGTGACCTTTGGTGTGTGTGTGTGTGTGACGAGCTACTTCATCAAATATGGATTCATTCCAACACATTAACTATTTCTAGAAGGATTCATCTGGATTATCTCTGATTGGTCTGATCTCCATCGGGGGGGCAAAGGTAGGAATGGGTTTGTAGACCAAAGGTAGGACTGGAGGCTAGATGGTGTGTTGAAGAGGTCTTTTCCAGGGCTGTCCACACCCTATGAACTGGTTTTGTAAAGTGAAGGAGTGAGACTCGAGCGATGGTCTAGAGACATTAGGCCTAACTGCCGGCCACCTAAATGGTTCCAACACTGGTCAGAGTCCAGGTCTGGCTCAGTTTAGAGGTCCAGCAGCTGCTTCTGCTGGGGGGACCTGGAGGATTTAGGTCTCTGTGGAGAAGTTAATCCAGTTCTGTTCCAACAAGATGGTTTTAGTTCCAGGTTGGATCTCCCATGCACTTCAATGACAATGCTGATGGCCCCCAACGGAAGACCACCAAGGGGACACTAATGGACAGACTTCTGTCCCCAAGGGGGGGGGGGGGTTACACCGTCAAACAAGTGAAGACAGAGCCAACAATTTGTAAGTTTAAATATTTTTTTTTTTTACAAATACAAATTAGCATAGGAACTAAAAATAACTTTTCCCACCCAACAGGCTGTCTTAGACCTGATGGGACTGGTGATCTAGGAGATCCTCCATGACCCCCTTCCTTATCTGGAGGCAGTCTGGCAGAGTCCTGTATCCCAGGACCTCTGTGCTCAGCTCGACAGGCCTTCCATGGACCATGCTGTTGCTGAACATGTCACAGATAAGTCAAGGGGGGGGGGTCTTAACCCGACATACTGCCCTGAAGCCTCCAGAAACTCCTCCGTATACGCAGCACCACACAAGAGGGGTCACGACACGGACCCTTCTCCCGAGAAAACCCAGAACCAGCTCCCCAAGTCCTCTATGCCCCGGGTCTGCAGAGAGACCAGGGTCTGCAGAGAGGTCTAGTTCCTCTGAGTCTGGATGTTCCTGACATCTCCCAGCATCTACAAACTAAACGGGAAAACATCGCTGATGATATCTGACAAATGGAGAAAAAACATCAAAAATGTTTTTCAGTTTAATATAAAACTAAATAACAAATGTAAAAAGAAAATTATATAAAATATATTATAAAATAAAATAAAAAATAGAGTAAAAATACTTAATCACATAAAATAATGAAATGGTATCTATAGTTAATAACTATTAATATATGTGTGATATTGGGCAGGTGGATGCATACATACGTATGACCAAACTCTTTAGTAGTGAAGCTGGTGACTAACAAATTGCTCTTTTAGCTTTTAATACAGCAAGGATTCATTTTCACAGAACCATTTTTTGAGTGCAGAATGTTTCTGATGCAGCATTTTACAAAAATCCGTCTAGTTTAGACTACTTTGTTCTTTTAGCTGCACAAGTGCATCCGTGTCAGGCGTCAGGTCCTGAGGAGCAGCCGGTTCCACAATGTCCTTTAAGTGTTGGTGTGTGAGCCTTGAGCGCGGTCTTGTTTTAGTGATGTTCATTACAGAGAGAACCTGTTCACAGAGGTAGGTAGTCCCAAACATGCACTAAACCTTAGCAGCTAGGGCTGTTGATGTGAGGGACCCTGGCAGGAGATACTGATCAAATGTGTCCAAGTCCACTGAGGCAAATGGGTTCTTCGAATGCGTATCACATTGCAAATCCATTATTTCTAATTGGATGTCGACGGGCACATCAGAAGCTTTGACTGTGAAGGGTGAGCGAAAAACTGCAAATTCTTTCTTGAGTTCACCAAAGACCTAAAACTGTTTTTCAGACTCCCGCAGCAATCCTGAAATCTTGTCTTTGTGCCATTTCATGCCAGCATTAAGAACAGTGGCACTTCCATCTCTTAGACAGGGGAAATGAGCAGGGTCCGTCCCCCCATGCCAGCTGGGTCTCCCACAAAGTCAGCTTCAACGTGAACGCAAGTATGCTGTCATAATACTGTGTGACAACTTTTTTACGGCCTTGCAACATTTTGTTCAAATGATTAAGGTGCTCTGTAATATCCACCATAAATGCAAGGTCCTGCAGCCATTCCAGAGATTGTAATTCCATCACTGGCTTTCCTTTTGTCTCCATAAACGGTCCAATTTCCTCTCGTAGCTCAATGAAACGCTTCAGCACAGCGCCTCGGCTTAACCATCTTACTTCAGTGTGGTATGGCAGGCCGGGGGGGGGGGGGGGAGTCAAACTGATGATGATTCAGACCTCTGGCATGGATCAAATTAACAGTGATCCATTTTTAATGACTTGCAACACAATGCCTCCTGGTGCAAAATACATTGAAATGTCCAAAAAACGTCTCCTCCATTTGCGGCTTGTACTTTTCTCTCTGAATTTTGTCACGACGCGGCTTTTTATCCAATCATTGATGGCGCGCCATCTGTAGCCACGCTGACAGCACGCGACCCGTCTACTCCGACTCTGTCCAGCGCACCAACGAGACAGCTGAACATGTCCTCTGCTGTTGTGGTGTCCTTCATAGGCAACAACAACTCAAGCAACTCCTCTGTGACGGTGATGTCTCCTCAACTCCACGAATAAATACAGCCAGTTGAGCAACGTCTGTAATGTCAGTGCTCTCGTCAACTGCAGCAGAAAATGCCAGAAATGACTTGACTTTGTGTTTCAGTTGGCGGTCTAAATCTGTGGATAGTTCTGTAGTATTCCTCGTCAGGCTGATGTTGGCAAAAGCTCGTCGCTTCTCGGGACAGACGAGTTCTGCAGCCTTCAGCATATGCCCCGTTGATGCGAGCACTAAGCGAAGCAAATGTAGCACAACCATTTTCTCAAGTTCCAGTCACTTAACCAGATATGGCTAACTGCTAAGCTAAAGTCGCTAACAGCGAAGCTAAAGTACGGTAGCGTTGGCTAGCAAGCGTTCGAAAACTGTTATTTAAAGAAAGTCACTGAATATGTAAAGAACTGAGTGCTTAGGCAGAACTACTATAGGAATACGTGTTTAGCGGACAGTTAGCCGCTCTAATAGCAAAACTAACAAACTGAACTGGTATTTAGTGAGCACCAACACGCTACCAACACGCTACTAACACGCTACCAACACACAAGCACAGGAAACCGAAATGAGTCAGGTACGCTTACCATAAGTTAGGTTGCGTTTAACATTTTTGGCATAAAGTGATTAAAATATGGCCTCTAACAAAGTATTGATATTATTTGTTTTTCTGTTTTTTAAATGTAAACTTCATAGACACAAAAAATGGGCAAATTGGTGAATATTTTGTTCAGTTCAAGAACAAAATATGAAATTAAATGCTTTAAAATGGAAACATCTGGATGAATAGAACTACTGTGGTTGTAAGTCTACGTTACTAAATAATACTTAACAATAATAAGTATGTAATTAATAACAATTTCCCAACTGAATCACAGAAGCTGAACTGGGAGAGAAAGATAAATCTTTAATATCTTTACAAAGATATGAAAATATAAAACATAGCAGCTGTGTGCGACATGCTAACAGCTACATGCTAACTAAATATACACGTGATGACGTCATCGGTGATGTCATCTTCAGCGCGGTCCATCCCACACGATCAAGATGTTGATCCCTGCCGTGTATGCGGTCCAGGCGTTAGATGGAGTCTGGAGATATGCTGCTGTAGGGCGGGTGGTACTGGTACTGGTGGGGGGTCAGCCTCCTGCTCTAGTTGGGGCAGCTGAGAGACCTCTTTAAAGCGTCTCGCAGACACACGCTGAACCGCTCTCGGCGAGAAGAAACAAAAACTAACTTCCCAGAATACAACATGTTATTCAATATAATTAATCATTAAATGAAATCCCGGCAGCTCGCGCCTATGATGTCCCGTTCCATCAGACGTAGACCGGCTGGTACTGGTTCTGGTGGGGGTCAGCCTTTTTCTGCAGTTGGGGCAGCTGAGACCTCTTCAAAGCGTTATGCAGACACACGTGACCACACCTGGTGACGAGAACCAACCGGCCGCTCTCCACGATCTGGGGAGGAGACACACAGCCAATCAGAACGCAGGATGTAGAACGTAGTCCTCTTCTTTGTTGTCGGGTCCAGGGGCTTGTTGTAGTCCTCTTCTTGGTTGTCTGGTCCAGGGGCTTGTTGTAGTCCTCTTCTTGGT
>NC_048422.1:24754881-24761601 GCF_013103735.1 Etheostoma cragini | reverse complement strand
CTTAAATCCAGCGGCCATCTTCATATTAGACCAGCATCCTGTTGGTTTCTATTATATCCTGTTGGTTACCGTAGCAACACTCATCCCAGACCAGTTATAATATCCAAAAACATGTTTATTGTTTTTAAAAACATACACAATCCTTTTAAAATGCATCTTCTTGTACCTGTGCCTCTGGAACACAACTGGACACACACACACACACACACACACTTTAAGTGTGTAAAAATGTCTTAAAACGACGTGTGTGTGTGTGTGTGTGTGTGTGTGTGTGGAGGATGTTGAGCGTCTTCTCAAAGCAGGCGGGGCTCTGGTTGATGTTGATCACCATGGAGACACAGCTCGTACCCCTAAAGAAGTACTGCAGGTAGTGGGTCAGTTTGGAGTCCCTGAAGGAGACGTGGGTCTGGATCCTGTACACAGTATTAGTTTATTATAGGTGTGTGTGTGTACTTGGCGTGCTGGTTCTGACTCATGGTGCTGATACTTCCCCAGGGGGAGCAGGGAGCTGTTGATGTTCCCCGGTGGTCTGGGTCCAGGAGCAGGTCTCAGAACCAGCCAGGTCACACAGGGACAGCCTGACTGACACACACACACACACACATTAGCTAATGTCTGCTGGCATACAAACGGGCTAATTACAGCCAGTTAGCTTTTTAATAATGGCTTCAGTTCTTGAATTGTTCGAGTCGCGTTTATTAAATCCTGTACGAAGAAACAGTTGTTGCAGATAGCTGAACAGTCATTTTCTTCTGAAGTGGCCCAAAGAACTGTGCCCCGTGACAAAACAAAAACAAAAAAGCCTCTGGCAACAGAGGTCAAAACTGTTGAAAATAAAACTTGTTGATCAGTTATGGGTTAAAGGAGTTTAAGATGGAGGCTAAAAATGATGTCCAAATTCTAAGGCAAGTCATTTTCTGGTTGATTTGCAAAACGCAAGGAATACTGTACAGTGGTTAGTAGGCTGTTTGATAAGCACCTGATGGGTTATATTAGCCTGGACCTGATCCAGGATTAATTGTGGTATGAAACACCATAAATTGAGAGTGGAGGAAGATTTGTGGGATATTGGGGTTATGAATTAATATTTGGAAGGGGTTAGATAGGTCTGGGGAGAGTTAAGTAGGTGGGTGAATGTATATTAAAGTGGTTAGATAGGTAAAGAAAGTGGGTGTGGTTAAAAGTGTTTGTTCATTGAGGATTGGTTTGATATGGGGGTGGGCGAGGACCGGTTGGGTTTTTATGTTCGACAATAGGTTGAGCGATTGTTAGTGGGAAATAGGATAAAAGTTGGTTTTGGAAAGGTGGGTGGGGTTAGGGTTCTCAATGGTTGTGTTTAGGGTACTTGTCAAACGTATTGAAAGGGGTAAAGAGTTTTGGAAAAGTGTGTTGGTTGTTGGTTATTACTCTATTAGGGTTTGGAAATTATGTTCATTTAAATTAGGGTTTTGAAGAAGGGGGTTGGGGGCTAGTAAACTCCAGAGTACTGGAGGTAGTACTCTGGGTCCTGGGTAAGGGTTAGGGGGATTGGCGAGGGTTAAGGGTTGGGATTAGGATACATTTTATGGTTAAGGTTAGGAGAGGAGGGTTAGGGGTTAGGGGGGGCTTTTGGTTAGGGTTGGGGTCTAGGGCTAGTGTTAAGGGTTAGGGTAAGTGGTTAGGGTTAGGTTTTAGGGGTTGAGTCGATGGTTAGAGGAATGGGTTGGTGTAAGGTGGTAAAATAAGGTTCATGTTGTTGGTTTAATATCATGGTTTTTAGAGGGTTAAGTTTTGTGTTAATACCAAAAAACATTGAATTTAAGTTATGTGACGATTTTAGGTAAAGAATATTGGTAGACAGTTTAGAGGCGTCAGTCCGGGTAAACTCTACCTCCCCTTACTACCTAATTTGCATGAGGGAAGAGAATTGAGAGAAGCAAAGGACAGGAAGGAGGTAGAGTCAAGGAGAGCGGGCCGCATTCGTGGCGTCAATCTCTCCCCCGCCTATGGTCGGGCAAGTAATCTCTACCTCCCCCTACTCCCTCATTTGCATGAGGGAAGAGAGCGGAGAAGAATGAAGGAAGTTTTGTTTTGATTGAGTGTTTATTTTAAGGAAGTTACAATAGTTACTTTTTAGTATTATCATTATTACCATTATTATTATAACAGTTATCATTATTGTGATTATCCTTATTAATAAGTTTATATAAGAGGATTGGAAAGGAATCTGTTTTGGGTATATTCTGGCAATATTGTCACGGAAAAAGTGCTTTAATCCAGACTTGCCCTGAATAAATTCCTAAATTATCGTCACTTTCCTGACCTCGTCGTCAAAAGAAATTTTTATTCCAGAGAATTTTGCTTTAAAATTTTACAATGAATAATATGACAATAAGAATATGACAGAATTTAGAACAATAAGTCTTAACAATGTGGTAAAATATATACAAGTCTTTCTTGTTGTTTTTTTGTTCGATATTTTTGGTCGATTTTTTTATTAAGGCCAAAGGGATATTTTGTTCCAAGTTTTTGCATCCATTTTCTATGTATTCGTTGGTTGGTGGACCACTCCGGGTTGTGTTCAAGACCCCGTAACAGGAGGTTTTGGTAACCATGTTCCCTGAAGTGCTGGACCAAGTGAGTTTGCATCTTGTGTCCTCTTGTTATATTGTATTTGGGATTAGAGAGACGGGCACATAATGCGTTTCTTGTTTCACCAATGTACAGTTTGGGGCATATTTGGCATTTTATCATGTAAATGCAATTGGTTTGCTTTAAACCAATGTTTCTGGGTAAAGGAAATCTGGTGCCCACCTTTACGTTTTTGGCTGATTGGTCACGTGAAGTAGCAGCTTTATGCCCCGGGGGACGAAGTTTTGCCTTTTCTTTTAATTTAGGATTCTTCTTATAGGCCGATATGATTTTGCAATGTTCCGGTATGGTAGTGTGGGAGAGTATTTGGTTGAAGTTTTCTTTGATCTTTTTGTTTGCCTTTATGGCATATCCTGAGTAAGTAAGGGGATGACATTTATTTTGGTGAGGATTTCAGTTGCTGGAGTAGGGTTTGAGTCCTTCAGTCTGAGGATTGCGCTCTTTTGGGTTTTCCAAAGAAAGGATGTTGTGTAACCCCTCTGTCTAAGCGTTTTCATTAGAATCCTTGTTGCATTTTCTTTATCAGCAGGGTTGCTACAGATTCTCTGGAATCCTAAGAGTTGTGATTTTAGTTTACCCTTGAAAACGTGTTGGGGGTGGAAGCTTTTTTGTGAAGAAGGGCGTGTGTGTCCGTTGGTTTGAAATAAACCTTTGTGTCCAGGATGCCCGTTTTAGAGAATTGTGGTCCTTTGAAGACAGTGGTGTCCAGGAAATTGACTTCACTGTCATGTAGGATTGTGTCGAGTTCAATGGAGTCATGGTGATCGTTTAGGGTTTGAACAAAGTTCTCAAAGTCTTTAAATCGGAGTGTGTCCAGATGCCCCATTTGTCGTTCAGGTACCTGTAGTATTTTTTTGGACGCTTCGTACACTTGAGGAAGGCAGTTTCTTCCCACTCTGCAGTGTATATATTTGCGTACGCTGGTGCAAAACGTTTGCCCATTGCTGTTCCTTTGACTTGTAAGTAGTATTTGCCGTCGAATTCAAAGTCATTTTGGGTAAGGCTCAAATGTAGCAACTGCAATATTTCATCATACGGTCTGTCGATCATGGGGTATTTTTTGAGCCATTTCGTTATTGTTTCCATACCCTTTGGTATGTCAATATTGGTGTATAGACTTTTGACGTCCATCGTAAAAAGTTTACAGGGTTCGTTAATTACAGTTTGTTTGACTTTGTGAATAAAATCTGTGGTATTTTTCAGGTAGCTTGGATGATTAGTTGACAGTGGGGTTAGGAAGGAATCTATGTATTCTGCAATACCATAGCTTTCACTACCACAGTCGAAGACAATTGGTCTCCCCGGTGGAATGTTTTCAAACCAGCTGCTTCCAGATTTATGTATTTTGGGAAGAATATAAAAGAGTCTTGTCCTGTAGGGGGCCTGTCCTCTGAGATATGTGCATTCTTTTTTTGTAAGGTAATGCTTTTGTCTCAGGGTTTCCAAAATGAGTGATATTTGGGTCGCAGTTTTGTTTTTGATAGGTTGTGACGTTTTATAGTAGTTGGTGTCTTTGAGTTGACGTAAGGCCTTTTTTACCTAGTCGTTGCGGTTCATTAACACGATTGCGCTCCCCTTGTCTGCGGGTTTAATGACGATGTCTGTTTTTTCTTTAAGATCCCGCAATGCCTGTTCTTCATGTTCATCTTCAGTAAATTTGAGTTGGTTAATCGATTCTTTGTCCTGTTGGATCAGTACTTTTAAGGATTGAGGTAAATTTGATGGTTATCAATCAGAGGGGTATGTGGAATGGAGGGTATGTGGAATGGTTTTGATGTGGGGGTTGGCGTTGGACCAAAGTAGGTATAGAGTTTTTATTGTCTGTGATACTGTTAGATTGACGCCAAGGGCATTTCTTTTATTTGAATTTGTCACTGGGACGAATGAAAGGCCTTTTCTGAGAAGGTCTTTTTGAGGGTTTGTCAGTTGTATTGTTGAGAGGTTCAATACCTCTTTGTCCTGCGTTTGGGGGACCTCCGTTAAGGTCCCCTTTAGGCTAAAAAAGATTCCCAATGTTTCCACATTTCTGTTGCCGTTTTGTTGGTCCAATGGAGGTTGTCCGGACCTGTGGAGAATTTCTCCCTTTGTAGTCTTGGGATCTGATGTGTGGTGTCCTTTTTATCAGGTTGTTTAGAAGTGTAATGTTATTGCGGAAGTACTGTGGTAAGTTTTCTGAGTAATTTATGGTCGGTCGCTTGTGGGAACGTGGCTCTTGTTGCCCTAAGCATGGCCTGGAGGTCTTTTTTTTTAATTGGGTGGGGTTGTTTATCTTGCGGCTGTTTAGACCAAAGGATAAAATTACCTTTTGTACGTCGTCCGAGGTTGGCGTTTTGTTTTTGATGATATGTGCTGCATGGCTCAGATTAGGGCCTGGATAACAATCCACTTGTATGCGTGGGTCATTTATGAGAGGTAGTCTTGAGGTGTTTGAGTCCCCCAAGATCAGGATCCGCCTGGTTGGATTCAGGGTCCAGTTTAGATACTTGTTGTCCGGGTGGTCGTGTGACTTGTAAAGAGGGTTTGGTTCAGATGGGTTTGGGTTTGTATTTCCACTTTATGGTGAAGGCAGTATCTGTAGTATTGGGCTCAGTATTCTATTTTGTGTGTCTGGTGTAGTTGGTTTCTCTGGGGTCCTTAAGGTTTGTGGTAACCGGAGGTGTTCTGGGGATCCAAAATTGAGTGAGCTTCTTGTATCGTCAGTTCGTCTGCTTTTAGGTGTGGGGTTTGACTCTAGTTGTTGGGGTATTTGGGTTTGTTGGATAGGGGTGTTCAGTGTTGCCCTGTGCAAGGTTTTAATTATGGTTAGTTGCGTGGAAGTATCCGGAGGGTTTTGCATTTTGAATATATTTTCTCTCGCTTCACCAATTGTTTTGTCAGTAATTCTTTTGAGATCCCTTCTGGCCCATCTTGTGGCTACCACAAACGCTGGTTCCCAATCCTCTCTGGGAGTTGGAGCCAGGTTGTTTGTGCAGTCTTCCAGGATATTCTGGTGGTGCTCTTCCAGAATTTGGAGGGTGGTATATGTCCAGTTTCTGGCGTTACCAGTTTTGAGTAGGTTAGTTATGGTGTTTGGTTGTGCCGGCCGGACAGTGTGTATCAGGTTTTTTTGAGTTATCTTAAAGCTGGCTGGAGTTGGGGTTGTTGGTCCACAGTTGGAACGTGTGAGGTGGTGATAGATTTTGATGAATGATGCCATATTTTTTACAATAGTGCGGAAGTTGTTTTCCGGGTTGGTTGGGTCTGCCATGGTTGTATACCTAAAATTTTGTTGAAAAAAAAGGGGGGGGGGGGGAGAAGAAGAGGAGAATTGGTTGGATCATTGTGTACTGGAATTAAAATAAGTCATGTTGTCTGAAGGCACTGGCTGGGTTAGGTTATGTGAAATTATCTCGATTATCCCCCCCCGCTTCGTCCGACGACTGGGCAGCTAGATAAGGGATCAAAGGCGGTGCACGGGCCGGCGCACGTCAGTATGAACCTACAATTCCTACAATGTCCTCTATTGTATTCTCCATTTTGTTTTTTAGCGGACATGAATAAACTGGGGAACAGAAACTCTTCACCGCATCCGAGCTGACAGTGTCCCAGATATTCTGCGTCCTCATTTGTATCCCATGTCGGGGTGTCGGGTTTGCTCTTGTCTGGCTTTGATTGGGAGGTTATTTTGTGTCCCATGTGTGGGTTCAGGTTGTTCTTTTAGGTGGTATGGTTGTAGCCTGTTTGGGCTTTAAAGTTGTGCTTTCCACTTAGTTGGTTTGTATCCCGTGTTGGGTTTAAACTATTCCAGTTTTAATTCAGGGAGTTTCTGCGTCCACTGTCTGGGTTCGTGTTTAGGATCTTTTCGATTAGGTAAGTGTTTTTATTATCACTGTCGAGTCCGTTTCGGGATTATCTAAGGCTGATTGCCTTGCGTGTATTTTTTTTCATCTCCATTTGTCGGGTAGGTCATGTATCACCTACTTGGAAAAATATTATTAATATATGGCTGGCTTTGCTGTTTAATACCGAATGTTTTTCAGGTGGATCGAGGAGGCATTAATTGATTCTTTTTTGAGACAGGTTTTGTTTCCGATTATGTCAAATCAAAGC
>NC_048422.1:24752748-24754747 GCF_013103735.1 Etheostoma cragini | reverse complement strand
GGGGGGGGGGGGAGGTTTCACAGTTTAAAATCAAACCTTATGTCTGGTCTCCTTCCCACAAGAGAGGGGAGTCGGAGAACCAATGATTACATTTGTCGATGAAATCTTAGTCAGTGAGTTGAAAAGTTGTTTTTTATAAGGAGACAAGAAGCGGTATTATATCAAAGTATTTAAGGGTTAGGACTAGGTTTTAAGGTTAGGACAATGTTGTTTGTCAGGGTTAAATTCTCAGGGTTAGGGTTAGATTTTAGAGCTAGGGTTAGGTTTCAAGTTATCAGTTACGGTTAAGTTTAGGGTTAAATTCTCAAGGTTAGGTTTTAAGGTCACAGATAAACCTAGCGGTATGGTTAACTTTAGGGTTAAAACCTCAATGTCAGGGTTAGGTAACTGCTAGGTTCCAGTTAGAGTAAAAGGTTCCAAATAAGTTTTCTGAGTTTTAGTTAAATTTTAGGACACATCATCAGTAGTGAACCTCCGCATCATCAAGTGTTTCGGCCATTACCAACTAGACACTCTCCGCTGAGGGCGGCCCGCCCAGGATGGATCAAGTCCTGGGGTGTGTCCCATAGCCAATTAGTTTGGGTTTAGAGAGCAGTAAAGCAGCTGTAGGATAACAGTTTTTAGTATTTAAAAGGGCTAAGGTGTAGCTAAGGATTAAGTCATAAGTTGGAACAGTTAATTGTGTCGTGGCTAAAATAATTTTTTATTTTTAAAAAAAAGATTCAAGTTAAATTAAAGTCAAACCCAGAGTGGGGTTTGGATTTGAGGGATCATAGCGCTAAGTTCTGGATGCTAATTTGTGAAGGAGTAGGCTATTTGGATAATGGAATTAGATATACATTTTAAAGAGTATAATGCTACGTTTTGTAACGTCGGAGAAACGAACTAGAAATCTAACAGGTGTTTACTTGGAAATAAGTTGGAGATATCCTTTCGTTTTTGGAGGTTAAGTGGATTAAGTGATAAGGTTAAAAAAAGTAGGTCGGAGTTTAAAACAGTCTAAGTAATGAATTGGTTTTAAATTGAAAAGGAGCTAACGGCTAAAAGTAGCTAATGGAGGTCCAAGCCGAGGGGGGCCTGGGTCCCGTTGCATCCACGGCCGGACCACCTAAGCTGGATCAGGGGACGGAGAATTTAGGTGGTAAAAATTTAGGGTCCAGTTTTAACCAGATAAGGACCAGATTAGACTTGTGTGGTGCAGATGGGCTGTTGCATTGAGTGAGGCTAAACCTCCTAGAAGACTGGGTTACGATTAAGGTCCTGATGCCCTGGACCACCAATCCCGTAGTGCTACCCTAGAGTCGGGACCTGGGGAGCCGTATATGTACCTCCTGATCGTCCAAAACCACTTTTTAGCACCGCTAGGTTACCCTGGTTTGGCCAGAACAGGCCTGGACATCTGGCCTCTGAAGGTCGGGGGGGTCTGAAGGTCTGAAGCCCAGCTCAGGATTCGGGGCCATAGCTAGAGCAATAGCTTAAAAGCAAGGCCCTTAGCTAGGCTGTAGGAAACGTTCAGGTTTGTGTGGTGTATTATCAGTAGATACGTACTTACACCAGAGCGGGTCTGAGCTTAGGTGAAGAAACGGAGGCAGGAGGTCGATGGTCAGAGTCAAGAAACGGGGAGGTAGGTCGGACAATCAGGAAGTCGAAGGTCAGGGCTGGATCAGGAAACTGGAAGTTGGCAGGTCTGGATGTCGGTATGCTCTCTGCAGGTCTGGATGTTGGTATGCTCTCTGCAGTCTCTCTGCAGGTCTGGATGTTGGTATGCTCTCTGCAGTCTCTCTGCAGGTCTGGATGTCGGTATGCTCTCTGCAGTCTCTGCAGGTCTGGATGTTGGTATGCTCTCTGCAGTCTCTGTAGGTTTGGTTGTCGGTATGCTCTCTGCAGTCTCTGTAGGTCTGGATGTCGGTATGCTCTCTGCAGTCTCTGCAGGTCTGGATGTCGGTATGCTCTCTGCAGTCTCTGTAGGTCTGGATGTCGGTATGCTCTATGCAGTCTC
>NC_048422.1:24751634-24752648 GCF_013103735.1 Etheostoma cragini | reverse complement strand
ACACACACACACACACACACACACACACACACACACACACACACACAAACAAAATAGACGGAAAAACACAAAACTTTAAAAATAAGCTTTTATTTTATTTTATTTTATTTTTTGATTTTTTTGAAGGATCAAAATCCTTCAACAAAAAAAAAATTATGTTGAAATTGTCTACGTTTGAACTATTTCAATATGAAGAAAATGAAATCTTGAGCTTTGGACATTTCTTCTGTTATTGGAAAATAATATTTATACATAGACCATAAATTATCCTTCAAAATAAAAGCTTGTTAGTTTTTGTGTTTTTCCTTCTAAAACAGTCTGTATTTTCCTCTTCTGAATATAGTTTTTATATATGTATATAATATAAAATATTTTAAATTTTTATATATTTATATATGTCTGTCTGTCCGTCTTAACATTTAGGCTCTGAGTTTGGTTGGCACGTGGTTTTCCAGATGATTAGTCTCCGGTGCGTGTGGTTAATTAGTTTGGTTTTGGGGTCGCACCCCGCTCTAGGGGTGGATGTGTTGGCCTCGTTCTTCACGGGACTCGTTTGTGGTCCCAAGAGAAGGTAAGTGTGCTTCCCTGATGCGCTGGAGGTCCCCCTGGTAGGATTAAGGACGTTCACCCCTTTGGGTGGCGTCAGTTTTGTTATTTTTTGTAGTGTTGTGGCGACGTGGTTAGTGTCAGCTGTTCTGACAGCTGTCTCAGGAGCACGTCCGTGTGATTTGGTGAAGTTGCCTGGTAACGGGTTTCTTTACCAATCCGCTGGTTTTCAGTGCGTAAATACCCACCGCAAGCCGCATGAAGACTAGGGGTGAGTTTAGTAAGACTGGGCTAGGCAGTTAGAGGGGGGTACTCCTGAGGCTGGTCGGGCCTCGTGCGGTCGGGGTTGGTAGACTCTGCGTTCTGTTGGGTCCAGTTGGTGAAGTACGGCTTCCGTTAAGGAGCTGTTTGAGTCGCCGTCAGAAGCGTTTATTAAATCCTGTACGAAGAAACAGTTGTTGCAGATAG
>NC_048422.1:24749417-24751534 GCF_013103735.1 Etheostoma cragini | reverse complement strand
TAATTTAATCATGTGTAGTATCCACACTCACTAATTACTTTAAATTGTATTATGAGTCCATTTTAAAGTGTATTAAGTGAAACATAAAGCCAATAAACTAGTGTGTAAAATGTTTTTGTCTAATCTTTATTTATAAAACTCTTAACTTTCTCTGCCTTAACTTAACTTTCTTTCCTAGTTTAACATGAACAGCCCCAAAATCTCATCACCAACCCACCAGACTCCATGTAAATAATCACTACTTTTAGCGTGTATAGAGCAGCATATCTCCACCAGACTCCATGTAAATAATCACTACTTTTAGCGTGTATAGAGCAGCATATCTCCACCAGACTCCATGTAAATAATCACTACTTTTAGTATATATAGAGCAGCATATCTGCATATATCTCAACATGAAGACAACATGAGGGCAACACGAGGGTTAACTGAAGCTGCTGCTGTTTCTTTTAAATCTTTTATTTTGAAGGATAGCGGAAGTGGAATGCTCGCTGATCAGTGCCCCTCCACAGTTGGTCAGCTGACCGACGGTCGGTCTGGTGACTGTCAAACCCGTGAAGGAGCACCGATTCCCGGACACCTGCTCCACCAGGCCGAGGCCGGTCTTTGTGTCCCCGCTGAAGGAGCCTCTGAACCCGGACTGACTTTCTGACATCCCCCGCTGTAGCCTGGATCCCGGATCTTTGGCGTAGACAAGTCGTGCTCGGAGCACCCGGACTCGGACCCTCGGCTGTGTGACCCCCCCACCCCCCAGCCGGCCCCGGGCTCAGACCCCCCCCCCCACCCCCGCTGACCACCATGGACGTGCTGGATCTTGCCATGCAGGGACTGGCCGTGTTCGGTTTCATCCTCTTCTTCGTGCTGTGGCTGATGCACTTCATGTCCATCATCTATGTGTAAGCTAACATGCTAGCTACACAGCGGTTGATGCTAGCTAAAAGGGATACAGCTACGGCGACGACAGTTAACTTTAGGCCCCAAAACATTTAGTTAATTTTAGTATTTATGTCGTTATATGGTAAAACACTACTGCGTTTCCTGTGTGGCAGAATGTTATTAAATCTGACTAGGTTATGTGAGAAATAGCATATATTCGCGTAACTTCCGGCCACAGCTGTATCCCTTTTAACCACAACCGCTATTATGCTAACCTCAGCTAGCTGACCGTTAGCTGAGCGACGCTCCTGTTTCCTGCCTGTGTTTCTGCATCATTTGAATATTTTGTTTTCATTTGGGGATTAAATCTAAAAGAGCACAAGTTTAACCCCACCTGCGGGGGGGGGGGGGGGGGGGGGGGGGGGGGGGGGGGGGGGGGTGTATGTGTGACAGCCGGTAAAACCTCCGTGTCTGATGGGTTATCTGTTGGGCGTTTTCCTGGTTAACAGCTAGCCGGCTAGTTAGCTAGGCAGTTAATTCCGCTCACTCCGGGATCCCCCTTAGCTCTTGGGAAACTAAATCATTAATTATTTACAGCTGGAAGATTTACAAAAAAAAATTAATTATTCATGACCAAGCTGAAATGTAGTTATTTGTAATTTCAGAGCAACGTCACAGCTCAGGTCCGTCACGGTTCGCTAGCGTTAATTTGCGGTTTCCGCCGAATCCCATTTAAAAATGTAGATGATTTAAAATTGTTGCGGTCGGCTGGCTGTGTCACAGCGGGGCTAGCATCAGCAACATGTCGGCCTGGGGGGGGTGGGACTCACTCATTCATTCGGCATTCATCAAATCCACGTAGTAACCCTCGGTCCCGTATAATTAATATGATTACATGTTACTAATACAGCGGATTAATGGATTTCCGACCGCCTCCGCCAACTTCAAACGGCGCAAACTAAGCAAATTTAACACTGTTATTGACATAAATGGCTACGAATTGTAGATTATCTTCTATATTCTACAACTAACATCCGTGTTGTTATTTCTTCTGTAGTGAGTGACTTTATTTATGGAAATAATCAGGCAGCGTTAAAGCGACGCGTTCTGTTCAGGTGTTTGGTGCAGAGATGCTTGGTCGGGATACAGGTGTGGCGACATCAGGGTTTTTCCTGTTACTCTGTGTGTGTGTGTGTGTGTGTGTGTGTGTGTGTGTGTGTGTGTGTGTGTGGTAATGCTTG
>NC_048422.1:24746299-24749317 GCF_013103735.1 Etheostoma cragini | reverse complement strand
AAATAATCACTACTTTTAGCGTGTATAGAGCAGCATATCTCCACCAGTCTCCATGTAAATAATCACTACTTTTAGCGTATATATAGAGCAGCATATCTCCACCATGTAGATAATGTGGTGTCTGTGCTGCAGTACGAGGTCCTGCTGTGTATCCAGGACCTGGACGATCCGGCTGTGGACGTCTGTAAGAAGCTGCTCGGGAAATATCCCAACGTAGACGCTCGGCTCTTCATCGGTATGTGTCTCTCTCTCTCTCTCTCTCTCTCTCTCTCTCTCTCTCTCTCTCTCTCTCTCTCTCTCTCTCTCTCTCTCTCTCTCTCTCTCTCGTAATGACTAAGCATATGGAACAGACTTTCTTTAGACCCTACTTGCCGCAAAAGTTTTAATTTCTGGAGTGTGGTCTAGACCTACTCTATCTGTAAAATGATAACTCTTGTTATGAATTGATACTATAAATAAAATTGAATTGAAATTGAATTGAATTAACGTTAGCGTGTGTCCTCTGCTTCCCAGGGGGGAAGAAGGTGGGAATCAACCCCAAGATCAACAACCTGATGCCGGGCTACGAGGGAGCCAAATACGGCCTGGTCTGGATCTGTGACAGCGGCATCAGAGGTGATTATTATCTCATCATCATCATCATCATCCTCATCATCGTTATTATTATTATTATTATTATTATTAATATTATTTCCCTTCCTCACTAACAGTGCAGCTTCTCAGCTTAAAGGAGAATTACGGCAAATTTTTGACCTTTGTGTTGTCTTCGTGTCAAAATTGAAAATCAATACTTTTTATTACGTTTCGTCCCTTTTTCCCCAGTTAGCTGCTAGCTTTATCACCGAAAAAAACTACAGATATGGTTCTGCTTTAATGTTAAAAAACTTTGTGTGTGTTTGCAGTGAAACCTGACACCCTGACAGATCTGACCAATCAGATGACAGAGAAGGTGGGGTTGGTCCACGGGTTGCCGTACGTCGCTGACCGCCAAGGTTTCGCCGCTACACTGGAGCAGGTAATGCTAACATGCTATTGGGCTAACGTTAACATGCAATCACACTAACATGTTTCTATCACGCTAATATGCTAACATACTATCAAGCTAACATCCTAGTACGCTAATGCTAACATTCTATCATGCTAACATGTTATCACGCTAACATGCTATCACGCAGTTAGTCCTTCTCACGCCCATCGGTTAGTCTGTCTCGCGTCCAGCGGTTAGTCTGCCTCGCGCCCAGCGGTTAGTCTGCCTCGCGCCCAGCGGTTAGTCTGCCTCGCGCCCAGCGGTTAGTCTGTTTCACGTCCAGTCTGTAACCTTCATCTTAAACCTTTTAGTTTATATTTAGACTCAGTTGACTAAAAACAGTTTTCACTGCTTATTACACAAACATACACGCACACATATACACACATAAATACGCAAACGTTGGTGTGTGTGTAAGGTGTGATCCAGATGAAGTAGCCCCTTGAGCTAACAGATGCTAATCTCGTGTGTGTGTGTGTGTGTGTGTGTGTGTGTGTGTGTGTGTGTGTGTGTGTGTGTCTAGGTGTACTTCGGGACGTCCCACCCCCGCTCCTACATCTCGGCCAACGTGACGGGGATAAAGTGTGTGACGGGCATGTCGTGTCTGATGAGGAAGGACGTGTTGGACCAGGCCGGCGGATTGGTCGCCTTCGCCCAGTACATCGCCGAGGACTACTTCATGGCTAAAGCCATCGCAGACAGGTTAGCATCATAGCATCATAGCATGTCATTTAATCCTTTAGTAAAGTCAGTTAGTCAGCATGTCTGTAGATAGGCCCATACAGTACTCTAGTACTCTTACATAGTACTATTGTACTCTTATAAAGTACTTTAGTATTGTTACACAGTACTCTAGTACTCTTGACAAAGTAAACTGCTGGTAATACATCTCTGTTCTGTTAGCGTGTTAGCGTGTTAGCTTCGGGTCAGGCTGTGTAGATAGTAAACTGCTGGTCTGTTTCTCTGTCTCTTTAAGAGGCTGGAAGTTCTCCATGGCAACGCAGGTGGCGATGCAGAACTCAGGCTCGTACTCCATTGGTCAGTTCCAGTCCCGCATGATCAGGTGACCACACAGCGCTTCATTTAACCTGTTGATCTTAAAGGGACAGGACGCGCTAACAAGACGGACACAATCATTCATTTATTAATCCACACTGAGAAGGCTTTCAACTCTGTCTGTGTGTGTGTGTGTGTGTTTCTGTCTCTGTGTGTGTGTGTGTGTGTTTCTGTCTCTGTGTGTGTCTGTGTGTGTCTGTGTGTGTGTGTGTGTTTCTGTCTCTGTGTGTGTGTGTGTGTCTGTCTGTCTGTGTGTGTGTGTGTGTGTGTGTGTGTGTGTGTCTGTGTGTGTGTGTGTGTGTGTGTCCAGGTGGACCAAGCTGAGGATCAACATGCTTCCTGGCACCGTGCTGGAGCCCGTCTCCGAGTGCTTCCTGTCCAGCCTCATCATTGGCTGGGCTGCTCATTATGTGTTCAGGTACGCAGCCAATCACAGGGCAGGAGACATTATTAGGACATGTTGTTGGACATGTTGTTGGACATGTTGTTGGACATGTTGTTGGGGACCAGGTCCAGACTTGAGAGCAGAGGATGTCTGTGGTTGTGTCTGTAGGAGACTAATAACTGTTAATAATAATAATGATAACTTATTAATAGTGTGTGTGTGTGTGTGTGTGTGTGTGTGTCTCAGGTGGGACATGATGGTCTTCTTCATGTGTCACTGTCTCGCCTGGTTCATCTCCGACTACATCCAGCTGACAGGAGTTCAGGTACTCACATTATACGCTTTTATTTTGAAAGGGTGTTATTTGTCATGAATTACATTTTTGACATAAAGATCAACCTGCTTGATATTAAATGAATGGAAAGGCTGTCTGTGATTGGTTGAGTGATGACATCACCCTGTAGGGCGGGGCTGTGTGCTACCCTGTGCCTGTCTGTGATTGGCTGTGTGTTCTGTGTGCTACCCTGTGCCTGTCAGTGATTGGCTGTGT
>NC_048422.1:24744920-24746199 GCF_013103735.1 Etheostoma cragini | reverse complement strand
CCAGACCCAGACCCAGACCCAGACCCAGGCTCTTGGTAGGCGGTGTCTGACGGGCCGGTTGGGGTTAGAATGAAGAGTAGAAATAACAAAAATAGACAAAATGGTAGTTTGTAGTAGTTCTTTGTAGCAGTTCATGGCGTAGCATATTCCATATTCATACTCCTGTGACACGTGATTGGTTCGTTCTCTGAGAAGCGGTTTAGCATTAGGGTTAGCATTAGCTTTAGATGCAGCGTTAGCGTGGGCGGGGCTTACCGAAGGCGGCGCCGGCGTCCATCTCGCCGCTCGGCAGGTCGCCGCGGGTGAAGTCGCGGCTCTTATCGTTGTTGTATTTCACGTTGAGCGCGCTCAGTTTGGAGAAGTCGATCCTCAGCGTGCAGCAGCTGTTATAGATGTTCTGGCCGTCCAGGGACTACAACACACAGGCTAGCTAGCTTAGCATCACACCTGTCTACTACAACACACAGGCTAACTAGCTTAGCATCACACCTGTCACTACAACACACAGGCTAACTAGCTTAGCATCACACCTGTCACTACAACACAAAGGCTAACTAGATTAGCATGACACCTATCACTACAACACACAGGCTAACTAGCTTAGCATCACACATGTCACTACAACACACAGGCTAACTAGCTTAGCATCACACCTGTCACTACAACACACAGGCTAACTAGCTTAGCATGACACCTGTCACTACAACACACAGGCTAACTAGCTTAGCATCACACATGTCACTACAACACACAGGCTAACTAGCTTAGCATCGCACTTGTCTACTACAACACACAGGCTAGCTAGCTTAGCATCACACCTGTCTACTACAACACACAGGCTAGCTAGCTACTGTCTGTGTGTGTGTGTGTGTCTGTGTGTGTGTGTGTGTCTGTGTGCGTGTGTGTGTGTGAGCGTGCACGTGACTCACGGCCTTGGCGTGCTGAGCGTGCACGGTGTCGCTGAACTGCAGCAGCGCCTGGAACTGATTGTTTCTGGTGAAGGTGATGATCTTCATCACGGAGCCGAACTTACTGAAGATCTGACACATCATCATCATCATCATCATCAAGTCATATCATCATCATCATCATCATCCTCATCATCATCATCATCATCGAGTCATATCATCATCATCATCATCATCATCATCATCATCATCGAGTCATATCATCATCATCATCATCATCCTCATCCTCATCATCATCATCATCATCATCCTCATCCTCATCATCATCATCATCATCATCATCAAGTCATATCATCATCATCATCATCATC
>NC_048422.1:24742817-24744820 GCF_013103735.1 Etheostoma cragini | reverse complement strand
ACACACACACACACACACACACAAATTTACAGATACAGCAGGTCTAGACCACTCTATAATTTACTATATATTTACTATATCTACAGAATTTTAACGCTTAAATTATGTATTTCATGTATATTAACATCATGTTACACATTGTTGAACTTCTTGTGTTCATTAAATAAAGTTTTTATAAAGATTAGTGGTGGTTGTTACACGCTCCCGTCACAAGATGGCGGCGGGCGCCTTTAAGCTCCAGAGAGAGAAGGTGAAGAAGAAGAGAAGGGGGGGCAGTCAGCTGGTAACACACAGGAAACTTCCTCCACATGTTCAGCAACCTGCACGCGGCTTCATGACGGCCAAGGTGAGTTCAGGATGAAAACACCAGCTCGTTGTTCACGGCGGGAGAGAGTCGCCAGGGTCCGTTGACGTTTCCGCTTCCTTTAACAGCGCGGTGCGCGTGCACGAGCGCGACCTGCGTCTCCAGGTGGAGGAAACAAACGGCCGGAAAAGTTGGTGCGCGAGGGTCAGGTGGCAGAAATATGGGCGCCGAATTGAAGATGGATTATGGTTTAATGATATGAGAAAGTGCGCCTTTGTTCAGATTAATATTATGTTGGTAACAAGTAAGAAATGTTTAAAGTGGGAGACTTCGGGACGGAGATCGCTGCAGCGGGTGGAGCGTGTCTGATCCCTCGTGACAGACGAGGAGGCGGTCCTGGACCTTTGACCCAGACCGTGTTGAGCAGGAGAACCGTGTCCCCTCCACCAGGACCGTGTCCCCCTCCACCAGGACCGTGTCCCCTCCACCAGGACCGTGTCCCCCTCCACCAGGACCGTGTCCCCTCCACCCAGACCGTGTCCCCCTCCACCAGGACCGTGTCCCCTCCACCGGGACCGTGTCCCCTCCACCGGGACCGTGTCCCCTCCACCAGGACCGTGTCCCCCTCCACCCGGACCGTGTCCCCCTCCACCGGGACCGTGTCCCCTCCACCGGGACCGTGTCCCCTTCTTCTTCTTCTTCAGGTGTTCTTCTTCTTCAGGTGTTCTTCTTCTTCAGATGTTCTTCTTCTTCTTCTTCTTCAGGTGTTGCTGTTGTTCTTCGCTAAGAGCGCCGAGCTGACTGGACTGAAGCAGGAAGAGGCTGTTGCCGTGCCAACACCAATCAGCAGCCGGGACCTTTGGACACTGTTGCTACGGCGACACCCGAGGTACCGCGACACTCAGCAAGGTTTTAAACTGCAGAAGAAGAAACATATAAATAAAAAGATTGTGCGTGCGTGTGTGTGTAGACTCTCCGTCCTGCAGGATCAGGTGGTGTTGGCGGTGCGTCATCAGTACGTTGCCATCGGCGACCAGGTGGTGACTCTGGGAGACGGGGACGAGGTTGCCGTGGTACCGCCGCTCAGCGGAGGCTAAAGTCACGCGGTAAACAAAGATAGTAGAAGAAGAGATGTCTCACTCTGGAGATGATAAGGAGGATGAGGATGATGATGAGGATGATGAGGAGGATGATGATGAGAATGATGAGGAGGATGATGAGGAGGATGATGATGAGGATGATGATGAGGATGATGAGGAGGATGATGAGGAGGATGATGATGAGGATGATGATGAGGATGATGAGGAGGATGATGATGATGATGATGATGGTGAGGAGGATGGTGAGGAGGATGATGAGGAGGATGATGATGAGGAGGAGGATGATGATGATGATTAGGATGATGAGGATGAGGATTTTTTCTTCTCAGATGGCCGAGTTAGAGGAGCGGCGAGACGTCTTCAAGCTGAGCCGTGATTGGCTGTCCGTACAGGAAGTGGTGGACTCCGTCAGCAGTGCTTCCTGTGGAGCCATTTCTGTTTTCATAGGTTAATATTTCACTCAATTCAATTCAATTTAATTTATAGTATCAAATCACAACAAGAGTTATCTCAAGACACTATACAGATAGAGGAGGTCTAGACCAGATAGAGCAGGTCTAGACCAGATAGAGCAGGTCTAGACCAGATAGAGGAGGTCT
>NC_048422.1:24741608-24742717 GCF_013103735.1 Etheostoma cragini | reverse complement strand
AAGGCTGTCTGTAACAACATCAAAGGATGTCTTTAACAACATCCTAGGCTGTCTGTAACAACATCAAAGGCTGTCTGTAACAACATCAAAGGATGTCTTTAACAACATCAAAGGCTGTCTGTAACAACATCGAAGGCTGTCTGTAACAACATCGAAGGCTGTCTGTAACAACATCAAAGGCTGTCTTTAACAACATCAAAGGCTGTCTTTAACAACATCAAAGGCTGTCTTTAACAACATCAAAGGCTGTCTGTAACAACATCAAAGGCTGTCTGTAACAACATCAAAGGCTGTCTGTAACATCAAAGGCTGTCTGTAATAACATCAAAGGCTGTCTGTAATAACATCAAAGGCTGTCTGTAACATCAAAGGCTGTCTGTAATAACATCAAAGGCTGTCTGTAACATCAAAGGCTGTCTGTAACATCAAAGGATGTCTTTAACAACATCAAAGGCTGTCTGTAACAACATCAAAGGCTGTCTGTAACAACATCAAAGGATGTCTTTAACAACATCAAAGGATGTCTTTAACAACATCAAAGGCTGTCTGTAACAACATCAAAGGCTGTCTGTAACAACATCGAAGGCTGTCTGTAACAACATCAAAGGATGTCTTTAACAACATCATAGGCTGTCTGTAACAACATCAAAGGCTGTCTTTAACAACATCAAAGGCTGTCTGTAACAACATCAAAGGCTGTCTGTAACATCAAAGGCTGTCTGTAACATCAAAGGCTGTCTGTAATAACATCAAAGGCTGTCTGTAATAACATCAAAGGCTGTCTGTAACATCAAAGGCTGTCTGTAATAACATCAAAGGCTGTCTGTAACATCAAAGGCTGTCTGTAACATCAAAGGCTGTCTGTAATAACATCAAAGGCTGTCTGTAACATCAAAGGCTGTCTGTAACATCAAAGGCTGTCTGTAACAACATCAAAGGCTGTCTGTAATAACATCAAAGCGCCAGAAGATGGCAGCAGCTACATCTGTTTTCTCAGATTCAATTATTATTATTCAGAGAAAACTTTAGAAAATGGATCTTCAGTTTTTGTCTCTCTCCCTCTCTCTCCCTCCCTGCCTCTCTCTCCCTCTCTCTCTCCCTCCCTGCCT
>NC_048422.1:24739359-24741508 GCF_013103735.1 Etheostoma cragini | reverse complement strand
CTTTGATGTTGTTACAGACAGCCTTTGATGTTGTTACAGACAGCCTTTGATGTTGTTAAAGACATCCTTTGATGTTGTTACAGACAGCCTTTGATGTTACAGACAGCCTTTGATGTTGTTACAGACAGCCTTTGATGTTGTTACGGACAGCCTTTGATGTTGTTACAGACAGCCTTTGATGTTGTTACAGACAGCCTTTGATGTTGTTACAGACAGGCTATGATGTTGTTACAGACAGCCTTTGATGTTGTTAAAGACATCCTTTGATGTTGTTACAGACAGCCTTTGATGTTGTAACAGACATCCTTTGATGTTGTTACAGACAGCCTTTGATGTTGTAACAGACAGCCTTTGATGTTGTAACAGACAGCCTATGATGTTGTTACAGACAGAATCTCTGAAACAGCCTTAAAAAGATGACCTTACCTTTGATGAAGGAGTTTCCTTTGACGTCCTGAGACAGACGCAGCACCGTCCTCTTGAGATGTCCCGCAGGAACCTGAAGACACAAACCAGCAGGTAACTGGTTAATTAGGAGAGAGTAAATTAGTAGAGAGTTCATTAGGAGATTTAATTAGGAGAGAGTCACCTGTTCCAGCAGGTCGTGGATGTTGTCGTTGTATATCTGGCAGAAAGAAACCCAGACAGAGAAACGGACGTTGGTGGAGACGTCCAGACAGAAGCTGTCGGCCTCGGAGACGCTACTCAGACTGCTGTCACTGCTGAGGGACGAGCCTAGAGACACACACACACACACACACACACACACACACACACACACACACACACACACTATTTTAGACTAACCATTTCCAGCAGTCAGAAAATAAAGAATGTGGTAAATTACAGAGGGACTTTTCTTCTGAAAGGGTCTGTCTTAAAAGAAACTGACCGTCTAGAAAAGTTGATCTTCCAGACGTCTGACTTTTATCGCTCTGCAGAAACAAGACGAGAGAGAAATTGTATAGCGCTTTTCCCAAGGTCAAAGTCGCTTTACACAGTAGAAACAGTGTATAAAATAAAAAATAAATAAAAATAAGTAAATAAATAAAAACTAAGGATAGGCAGAACAGAAAAGATGGGTCTTCAGACGGGACAGACAAATGGTGAGGGACTCAGAGACCTTATGTATTATGAGACATTGTGTCCAGATGTTTCCCTGTCCTATGAGACATTGTGTCCAGATGTTTCTCTGTCCTATGAGACATCGTGTCCAGATGTTTCTCTGTCCTATGAGACATTGTGTCCAGATGTTTCCCTCCTGTCCTATGAGACATCTTATCCAGATGTTTCCCTGTCCTATGAGACATTGTGTCCAGATGTTTCCCTGTCCTATGAGACATTGCGTCCAGATGTTTCCCTATCCTATGAGACATTGTGTCCAGATGTTTCCCTGTCCTATGAGACATATTACCCAGATGTTTCCCTGTCCTATGAGACATATTATCCAGATGTTTCCCTGTCCTATGAGACATATTATCCAGATGTTTCCCTGTCCTATGAGACATTGTGTCCAGATGTTTCCCTGTCCTATGAGACATCTTATCCAGATGTTTCCCTGTCCTATGAGACATTGCGTCCAGATGTTTCCCTATCCTATGAGACATTGCGTCCATATGTTTCCCTGTCCTATGAGACATTGTGTCCAGATGTTTCCCTATCCTATGAGACATTGTGTCCAGATGTTTCCCTGTCCTGCGAGGCAGATCCAGATGTTGGTCTGACCTCTTTGAGCAGCCGCAGCAGGGTCCTCTTGCTGCTGGCCTCGGCTGCCAGCTGGTCTGGGGTGAGCCGGCTGTAGTCTCGGCAGCGCTGTGGCTTCAGGTCTCCGCGGTCGTACAGACGGCCCTCAACGCTGTTAAAGATCACCGCCAGGGACCGCGGCAGCAGCCCCGAGTCGTGGTCCGGACCTGGGACAGACGGCAAGACGTTTAAATAAAGGACACTTTAAGAAAACTTCATGGGAGACAGACTATCCCATTATTATCATTAATAATATTATTAATATTAATATTAATATAATTATCATCTGAGCATAATTTTTCATTTGGGCAATTTTCATATAGATGGAGTTGCATAGTCTGTCCACTAGAGGACGCTCTACAACGTCCCTGTTAGTGATGGTGTTGCATAGTCTGTCCACCAGAGG
>NC_048422.1:24737140-24739259 GCF_013103735.1 Etheostoma cragini | reverse complement strand
CATACACATGCACATTTACAGAGACAGACACACACACACACACACACACACACACACACACACACACACACAGACCCTGACCCTGATGGTTTGTGTCTCTTCAGGGACTCGGACAAACCGAAGTACTGCATTGAGCTGTCGTCCCACCCGGTCGGTCTGGTGCGAGTCGGCAAGAACGTGGTGGTCGGCTGCAGCGACGAGAGCCTGCAGAGCTTCACACAGAAGGTAAGCTATGTCAACCTTATGAACACTACAGAAGGTAACCTATATCAACCTTATGAACACTACAGAAGGTTACCTATATCAACCTTATGAACACTACAGAAGGTAACCTATATCAACCTTATGAACACTATAGAAGGTAACCTATATCAACCCTATGAACACTACAGAAGGTAACCTATATCAACCCTATGAACACTACAGAAGGTAGGCTATATCAACCCTATGAACACTACAGAATGTAATCTATATCAACCCTATGAACACTACAGAATGTAATCTATATCAACCCTATGAACACTACAGAAGTTAACCTATATCAACCTTATGAAAACTACAGAAGGTAACCTATATCAACCTTATGAACACTATAGAAGGTAACCTATATCAACCTTATGAACACTACAGAAGGTAACCTATATCAACCCTATGAACACTACAGAAGGTAACCTATATCAACCCTATGAACACTACAGAAGTTAACCTATATCAACCTTATGAACACTACAGAAGGTAACCTATATCAACCCTATGAACACTACAGAAGGTAACCTATATCAACCCTATGAACACTACAGAAGGTAACCTATATCAACCCTATGAACACTACAGAAGGTAACCTATATCGACCCTATGAACACTACAGAAGGTAACCTATATCAACCCTATGAACACTAAAGAATGTAACCTATATCAACCCTATGAACACTACAGAAGGTAACCTATATCAACCCTATGAACACTAAAGAATGTAACCTATATCAACCCTATGAACACTACAGAAGGTAGGCTATATTAACCCTATGAACACTACAGAATGTAACCTATATCAACCCTATGAACACTACAGAAAGTAGGCTATATCAACCCTATGAACACTACAGAAGGTAGGCTATATCAACCCTATGAACACTACAGAAGGTAACCTATGTCAACCTTATGAACTATGTCAACCTTATGAACTGTTATGATTACTCTGTGTGTCCAGGGGAAGAGGCTGTGGACCGCCGTCCTCCCGGCGCCCATCACCACCATGGCGCCCATGGACCTGCCGACTCGGGGCTTCCAGGCGGTTCTGCTCGGCCTCGCCAACAACGAGGTGCAGCTGTACCGGGACAAGAACCTGCTGAGCACCATCAGGACGCCCGACGTGGTCACCAGCATCTGCTTTGGCCGCTACGGCCGCGAGGACGGCACGCTCGTCATGACCACGCGGAAGGGCGGCCTGATGGTGAAGATCCTGAAGAGGACGGCGACCTTCGAGGACCGGGACGGCGCGCCCGGGCCGCCGCTGGCCCAGAGCGTGCGCCTCAACGTGCCCAAGAAGACCAAGCTGTACGTGGACCAGACCCTGAGGGAGCGGGAGAACGCCGTGGCCATGCACGGCGCCTTCCAGATGGACCTGAGCCGCCTGCGCCTCGCCGCCGCCAAGGCCTACGTGAAGGCGCTGGAGTCCAGCCTCACGCCGATGTCCGCCAGCCTCACGGAGCCGCTGAAGATGAACGCCGTGGTGCAGGGTCTGGGCCCGTCCTTCAAGCTGACCCTCAACATGCAGAACACGGCGGCGTGCCGGCCCGTCATCAACCTGGCCGTCAGCTTCCTGTACGACGAGGGCCTGTACCGCATGAGGAACCCCTACATGAGGATCCCGCTGCTGGTCCCCGGACTCATCTACCCCGTGGAGACCTTTGTGGAGTGCACCAGCGACCGGGGCGTCTCTGACATCATCAAGGTGTTCGTCCTGCACGAGGGGCGGAGCTCGCCGCTGCTGACCGCGCACATCAACATGCCCGTCAGCGAGGGGCTCACGCTCAGCTGATCCCCCTCAGCTGATACCCCTCGGCTGATCCCCCTCAGCTGGTCCCCCTCGGCTGGTCCCCCTCAGCTGATCCCCCTC
>NC_048422.1:24734681-24737040 GCF_013103735.1 Etheostoma cragini | reverse complement strand
TGTGTGTGTGTGTGTGTGTGTGTGTGTGTGTGTGTGTGTGTGTGTGTGTGTGTGCAGCTGTGTGTGCAGCTGTGTTGTGTGTGTGTGAGGGACTAAAGTTCGGTCAGCTGTGCGATGGTAACCCCGCCAACACCAGGAGGACGTCAGACCGCCACGGACAGGGACACTACGGAGCCAGACGGTAACACTACAACACACAAGGTGCATCATGGGAAGTGTAGGCAACAGGGTTTGTGGACTAAAAGTCTGGATAACTAAGATTTTAATGATCTTTAATCTACTACTTAACATCTATATATACAGTCTATGATGTCTAGATCTATACATAGGGTCTATGTTCTCTACATCTATATATACAGTCTATGATGTCTAGATCTATATATAGGGTCTATGTTCTCTACATCCATGTATATAGTCTATGTTCTCTACATCTATATACACAGTCTATGTTCTCTACATCTATATATACAGTCTATGTTCTCTACATCTATATATACAGTCTATGTTCTCTACATCTACATATACAGTCTATGTTCTCTACATCTATATATACAGTCTATGTTCTCTACATCTATATATACAGTCTATGTTCTCTACATCTATATATACAGTCTATGTTCTCTACATCTATATATACAGTCTATGTTCTCTACATCTACATATACAGTCTATGTTCTCTACATCTATATATACAGTCTATGTTCTCTACATCTATATATACAGTCTATGTTCTCTACATCTATATATACAGTCTATGTTCTCTACATCTATATATACAGTCTATGTTCTCTAAATCTATGAATACAGTCTATGATGTCTAGATGTATATATAGGGTCTATGTTCTCTACATCTACATATACAGTCTATGTTCTCTACATCTATATACACAGTCTATGTTCTCTACATCTACATATACAGTCTATGATGTCTAGATCTATGTATGTGGGCTTCAGGGGGACCCGGGACCACAAGGGTCTGGACATCGTGTGCAGCGACGGCTCGACGGTCTACGCTCCGTTTGATGTGACTCTCCACGGAAAAGTCACGGTCTACACCGACCGCACGAAGACCGCCATCAACAGCGGCATCACCCTGAGAGGAGAGGGTCAGTCCACCAGTCTAGACCTGATCCACCTGTAGATTATAGAGCAGTCTAGACCTGATCCATCTGTAGATTATAGAGCAGTCTAGACCAGATCCATCTGTAGATTATAGAGCAATCTAGAGCTGATCCATCTGTAGATTATAGAGCGGTCTAGACCTGATCCATCTGTAGATTATAGAGCGGTCTAGACCTGATCCATCTGTAGATTATAGAGCGGTCTAGACCTGATCCATCTGTAGATTATAGAGCAGTCTAGACCTGATCAATCTGTAGATTATAGAGCAGTCTAGACCTGGTCTATCTGTAGATTATAGAGCAGTCTAGAGCTGATCCATCTGTAGATTATAGAGCGGTCTAGACCTGATCCACCTGTAGATTATAGAGCAGTCTAGAGCTGATCCATCTGTAGATTATAGAGCGGTCTAGACCTGATCCATCTGTAGATTATAGAGCGGTCTAGACCTGATCCATCTGTAGATTATAGAGCGGTCTAGACCTGATCCACCTGTAGATTATAGAGCGGTCTAGACCTGATCCATCTGTAGATTATAGAGCGGTCTAGACCTGATCCATCTGTAGATTATAGAGCGGTCTAGACCTGATCCATCTGTAGATTATAGAGCGGTCTAGACCTGTTACTTTTTGGACATTTAGTTTGAAAAAAACCCAATTTTCTGATATAGAAACTCTTTGTTAGGGGGGTCAGATGAGACCTGAAGACTCCAGGATTGTTAATTCTATTTTTTTTACTTTATTGACAGTTTTATAATTAAGTTTTACTCAATTAACAAAACAAAACATTTTGGTTATTTTTTCCCACATTTTTTAAGTAACTTTTTCAAATTTTTGGGTCTTTTTTTTGTTTGTTATTTTTTCACAATTTTATGTTATTTAAATTATTTTTCTGTAATTTTTTTTGTATTTTTTCCCTTTTTGTAGGTCACTTTTTCGGATTTATTTTGTTCATTTTTTTGGTTATTTTTTGTTATTTTCTTTTTCTTATTTTTTTGGTCATTTTTAATATTATTTCTTCCCATTTTTTGGGTAATTCTTTCTTATTTTTTGGTCATTTTTCTGGTAAATGTGACCTGAAGACACCCGGAGAGTTGAAAAGAAGTTGATTGTTTTCCTGCATATTTGTAGATTTTTCAACATTTGTCCCTTTCTTCAAAGTCCTTTGGTCATATTTCAGACGTAGACGTCTCTAAAGGGGCAGATGTGACCAGAGGACGACGGGAGACGGGGGGGGGGGG
>NC_048422.1:24733540-24734671 GCF_013103735.1 Etheostoma cragini | reverse complement strand
AAATAAAACCCGTCCCTAAGAGAAATCCTCCATTTGGAAGTGTGTAGTATTTAGCCCGATGAGTACTTGTACTGCAGTAACGCACCTCGTCCTACAGGTGTGTGTTTCAAGCTGTTCTACGTGGAGCCGGACCGAACCACCGGGTCGGTGAGGAGGGGGGGGCGGCTCGGCGTCATGCTGCCCATGCAGACGGTTTACCCGGGGATCACCTCGCACATCCACGTCCAGATGTGCGATAAGAGCGACCCAACGCCGTTCTTCTGACACCTCGCCGAGGACGCCGGGACCTTATCTCCATGGCAACATTAATATGTATATCTATGTATATATATATATATATATATATATATATACACAATAAAGCTAAGAGCATCTCAAACACAGTCTATGATCTCTACATCTATATATACGGTCTATGTTCTCTACATCTATATATACGGTCTATGTTCTCTACATCTATACGGTCTGTGATCTCTACATCTATATATACAGTCTATGTTCTCTACATCTATATATACAGTCTATGTTCTCTACATCTATATATACGGTCTATGTTCTCTACATCTATATATACAGTCTATGATCTCTACATCTATATATACGGTCTATGTTCTCTACATCTATATATACAGTCTATGTTCTCTACATCTATATATACGGTCTATGTTCTCTACATCTATATATACAGTCTATGTTCTCTACATCTATATATACAGTCTATGTTCTCTACATCTATATATACAGTCTATGTTCTCTACATCTATATATACAGTCTATGTTCTCTACATCTATATATACAGTCTATGTTCTCTACATCTATATATACAGTCTATGTTCTCTACATCTATACGGTCTATGATCTCTACATCTATATATATATATACAGTCTATGTTCTCTTCATCTATATATACAGTCTATGATCTCTACATCTATATATACAGTCTATGATCTCTACATCTACATATACGGTCTATGTTCTCTACGTCTATATATACGGTCTATGTTCTCTACATCTATGTATACAGTCTATGATCTCTACATATATACGGTCTATGATCTCTACATCTATATATACAGTCTATGATCTCTACATATATACAGTCTATGATCTCTACATATATACAGTCTAT
>NC_048422.1:24732287-24733440 GCF_013103735.1 Etheostoma cragini | reverse complement strand
GAGGACAACACAAAGACAACATGAGGGCAACATGAAGACAACATGAGGGCAACATGAAGACAACATGAGGACAACATGGAGACAACATGAAGACAACATGTGGAAAACATGGAGACAACATGAAGACAACATGAGGACCACATGAGGACAACATGGAGACAACATGAAGACAACATGAGGACAACATGGAGACAACATGAGGACAATATGAAGACAACATGGAGACAACATGAGGACAATATGAAGACAACATGGAGACAACATGAGGACAACATGGAGACAACATGAGGACAACATGAGGACAACATGAGGACTCACCTTCAGGGACCTCGGGGGGGAAGTGGCAGAGTTTGTCTCCTGTCTCAGATCCAGTCCAGGTGTTATCTGAATGAGAATGTCCAAAGGTCTCTTCTAGATACTGGATGGGGGGGAGGGAGGACACCTGGATGGAGGTGTACCTGGGTAGGGGGGGGGGGTGTAGAGAACATAGACCGTATATATAGATGTAGAGAACATAGACCGTATATATAGATGTAGAGAACATAGACCGTATATATAGATGTAGAGAACATAGACCGTATATATAGATGTAGAGAACATAGACCGTATATATAGATGTAGAGAACATAGACTGTATATATAGATGTAGAGAACATAGACCGTATATATAGATGTAGAGAACATAGACTGTATATATAGATGTATAGAACATAGACCGTATATATAGATGTAGAGAACATTGACTGTATATATAGATGTATAGAACATAGACTGTATATATAGATGTAGAGAACATTGACTGTATATATAGATGTAGAGAACATAGACCGTATATATAGATGTAGAGAACATAGACTGTATATATAGATGTAGAGAACATAAACTGTATATATAGATGTAGACATCATAGACTGTATTTCTAGATGTAGAGAACATAGACCATATAGATGTTGAGAACATAGACTGTATATATAGATGTAGAGATCATAGACTGTATATATAGATGTAGAGAACATAGACTGTATATATAGATGTAGAGAACATAGACTGTATATATATGTAGAGATCATAGACTGTATATATAGATGTAGAGAACATAGACTGTATATATAGATGTAGAGAACATAAACTGTATATATAGATGTAGACATCA
>NC_048422.1:24727953-24732187 GCF_013103735.1 Etheostoma cragini | reverse complement strand
CCCCCTGTATTTTAACATAGGGGGTGTATACTTATGCCCCCTGTATTTTAACATAGGGGGGTGTATACTTATGCCCCTTCGATTTTGAGGAAGAACATTTATTTATTTATGATACATTTTTCATTCAAAAAGTAAATTGGTGTCCTTAAAGGTCAGATTTTACATTATTTTTTAAGGGCATTAAGATAAATATAAAAGAAATAAGATAAAGATACATTTCCAAAAGATGATTTTTTTATTCCTCTTTTTAGTCAACTTAAGCATGGATATGTAAACTTATGAGAACAACTGTACACTGGTACTTCAAAATGTTTTTGTTGTACTTCCTTATAAAACCCTGATTTCTTTTTAAACCTGATTCTAGTCTGGATGTGATATAGACACGTGATTCTGTTTCCTCTTGTCCATTGTGTCAGAGCCTCCAGGCGTTTTTCATCATGAGAATAAAGTAGACGTCGCTGTCGATGGAGGCGCTGACGCCGCTGTAGTAGTTAACAAACTCTTCTTTGGTCACCTGTTAGAGGACAGAGGTCACCTGTTAGAGGACAGAGGTCACCTGTTGGTTAGAGGACAGAGGTCACCTGTTAGAGGACAGAGCTCAGAGGTCATAGTGACTCAGAGAGAAAGCTCCCTTAATTAACTCCTTCATTAATTAATCTGACAGCCGAAAGCCAAGAGCCCATTTTATTTATGTAAAATAATCTGGAGGAGATTTAATTTAACGTTAAACAGCCAGTTACTTTAGTTACCAGTTACTTTAGTAACTAGTTACTTTACATATTAAGATTCCTGCACACTGAACATATGTAGTAGTTTAAATGTACCGAGTATTTTCCAATGTGTATTAGTACTTTAACAGAGTAAAGGAATACTTCGTCCACCACTGGTGTAACTTCACTGTTTTAGAAGGAATAGAAAGTCCCTTACAATGAAAAGATTATTATTATTATTATTATTATTATTATTATTATCGTTATTATTGTTATAAATAAAATAAATGGATGAATGAGCTCCATGTGGATGTAAGACGTGAGGAGGAAGTGAGAGGATGATTTGGGCTTTGATTGGTCGACAGAGTGAAAGTCACTGGACAGGAAACTACTTCACTGCTGAGCTCAGTATCATTTATGGTTCTTTGATTTTATTTTGACAGATTCAATGTTTTTCTCTTGTTGTGTATTCAACCCTCGTGTTGTCGTCCCTTTGCGTACACCTGACACTTTTTTTTTTTTGGGTCAAAATTAAAAGTTAAAAACTCATTTTTCTTGCAGTTTGATTTTTCAGACATTTTTGGTGATCTTTTGACCAAATCTTTTGAAGCTTTCTCCGACATCTTTTGTCCCTTTTTGTCATTTTTTCTCTTTTTTCAAATTTCTTTTGTTACTTTTTGTTGATTTCTCGTCTATTTCTCACTTTTCTCTGAGTTCTTTGTCACTTTTGTCTTTGTTGATTTTTTCTGCATTTTGTGTTGTTTTTTTCCCTACATTTCTGTCACTTTTTTCAGTGTTTTTAAATCAATTGTTTTTTTTCTTCAAATGATATAAAATTAAACAAACCAAATTTAATGAAAATTAAATCCCGAGGACAACAGGAGGGTTACAAATCTAAAAACCATACATGATACTTTTGAGAATATCTCTACATTCAACAGGGAGCCGTCTCTGTGGGAGAGAGAGAAAACACCATGAAACGGAAACCTCGGCCGCCCGAACAAAGAGCTTTTTTACCAGAAGGACGCTAAGTCAGTTTCCAGGCATTTCTCATCATCACAATGAAGTAGACATCTGTATCGATGGACGCACTCACACCAGCATAATAATTCATAAACTCCTCCTTGGTCACCTTCAGAGAGTAATATCAGCATCGTTATACATTTAAATTAATAATTACACTGAAAACATTCAGGTTGTTCTCATGAAGCATTCATACATATTGTAATGGAAAGTAAAGCACTTTAATCCATATTTATTCCTGTATGTAACCTCTAAGGTAAGAAGTTAAGGAGAAAACACAAGACTTTCACCAGGTAACAGGTGTTCATGTCCTGGAGAAGTTAAGGAGAAAACACCAGACTGTCACCAGGAAACAGACGTTCATGTCCTGGAGAAGTTAAGGAGAAAACACCAGACTTTCACCAGGTAACAGGTGTTCATGTCCTGGAGAAGTTAAGGAGAAAACACAAGACTTTCACCAGGAAACAGGTGTTCATGTCCTGGAAGTGTTTTCATCCAAACCATGATAACTTTTCTAATCTTAACTAGATGTTTTGGTGTCATTGCATTAACTGTAACGGCCTCTGAAAGGACCATAAACTTACGGGTCTCTGTACCCGGCTCACAGTCAATTTTTCACGGCTAATTTTAACTGTAAAGACCGCTGAAATTGTCTGTCACATGCATCCAGCGGTTCATAGGATAAGTACAAATTGTTGTGCTTAACTTTTCTTACAATATTATATGAATCATTCATGAGAGTGCTGTTGTTAATGATGTTATTATGAAGAGCTGCCAGAGAGGTTATTACCTTCCCATCTTTGTCATACGGAGAGTCAAAGCTGTCCAGAAACTTCCTGAAGATTTGCTCCTCTGTCCACTCCCCGTTCTGATACTTGGGGTGATGCTTGACGTTATAAACCCCTTGCAGGTCTTCGACGGTGATCACTCCGTCACCTGTCTTATCCAGCTTCCGGAAGGCCTCCATCACCACCTCCTTCCTGGCCTTGGACATCTCTGGCTGCAGTTAACACACGAGGCCGTTGAACTCAGATTACTTTTTAACTGCACAAAATGTACATTTCATGGTCAATACTTTTAAAATAAGAGGGGAATACGCATGAGCATGTCAAGACCATGGGGGCCAAAACAAAGAAAGCACGGGCCAAACTTGGCCCACGGGCCCCCCATTGGGCAGCTGTGGTTTAGACATTATGGCTGATCGAAATAAACAGGATTTTTACTGAAAGCCCCACACTTTTGAGTGTATTTAGCCCTGGGTTATGTTACCCAAGCCTTATATTTACCCTCAACGTGAGGAGAAACTCGTCAAAGTCGATGGTCCCGCTCCCGTCCTTATCAAAGAGTTGAAAAAGATCCACGGCTTCCTTCTTCTCAATCGGGACCCCGTAATCACTCAGACCCTTCAAGAACTCCTTCAGGTCCAGGGACCGGCTGTTGTCATCATCCATGATTTTGAAGGTTCTGACAAAAAGTTAAAATACTTTACAAACATGGCAACTGTATTCCAACTTAAATACTTTTTTCAACATACTGTATTATGACTTTTTTCTCTTTTGTCGAAACATACTATACTAAGACTTTTGTCTACACGCTATACTATGACTTCTATTAAAATACTATACTATGACTTTTTCAACATACTATACTATGACTTGTTTTTCAACATACAATACTATAACTTGTTTTTCAACATACTATACTATGACTTTTTAAAAGATTTTTTGATTTTGGATGGTACATTGGGGTGGCTTAAAGGCGAAAGAAGTGGCCTATTGACCTGGAAGTTGCAGGTTTAATCACCAGAACAGGTAAAGAGCAAATCTGGTTGGGGAAAGGTTGTTGTTCCAAATGGGAATATTGTCAATCGACATACCTTAGTAAAGTAAGACTAAATAAATATTACATTATGACTTTCATGCTTTTAATTTCAACATACTAAATTATGAATTCCTTTTACTTTATTTAACACACTCCTACTATGACAATTAAAACATATTATACTGTGACTATTGTTGACATACTACACCATGACTTTTTAAAGTCTTTTCACAACATACAATACATAATATACTGTGGAAAGAGTCAAAAACGTTTTTTCCACTTTTTTCTAGATACTATACTATGACGTTTTTCTACATGCTATACTATGACTTTTTTCTACATGCTATACTATTACTTTTTTCTATATGCTATACTATGATTTTTTTCTACATGCTATACTATGACTTTTTTCTACATTCTATACTATGACTTTTTTCTACATGCTATACTATGACTTTTTTTGACATGCTATACTATGATTTTTTTCTACATGCTATACTATGATTTTTTTCTACATGCTATACTATGATTTTTTTCTACATGCTATACTATGACTTTTTTCGACATGCTATACTAAGACTTTTTTGAAATGCTATACTATGACATTTTTCTACATGCTATACTATGACGTTTTTCTGCATACTATACTATTACTTTTTTCTATATGCTATACTATG
>NC_048422.1:24726842-24727853 GCF_013103735.1 Etheostoma cragini | reverse complement strand
TTTTGACATGCTATACTATGACTTTTTTCTACATGCTATACTATGACTTTTTTCTACATGCTATACTATGACTTTTTTTACGTGCTATGCTATGACTTTTTTCAACATGCTATAGTATGACTTTTTGCTACATGCCATACTATGACTTTTTTCGACATGCTATGCTATGAATTCTTTCTACATGCTATACTATGACTTTTTTCGACATGCTATACTATGACTTTTTTTCGGATATTGGAGCTGTTTTTAAACTTCCTGCAGCTTCTTTCTCTCTCTGCTTCTTAATGTTGATCAGCAGAGGAGACGGTCCAGAGGACAAGGACACCGTCTGCCAACGGAGTCATCGCGGGTTCGATCCCCGCCGGAGGTAACAACCACAAATACACAAACATTAAAAACTCAAAGGGTTGTGTTGCGTTCTCAAACATCGTGCGTTGCGTTTGCGTCGATTTCAACTTGCGAATTTCCTCGATTTTCAGCATCCACCAATGAGGAAGAATCAAATTGAAGGTAAGTCAAAGCTACTTGTTCTCTATTATACAACTTTACTCTCCTGTCAAAACAATCTTCTTTTTTCTACATGCAATACTATGACTTTTTTCGTCATACTATACTATGACTTTTTTCTACATGCTATACTATGACTTTTTTCCTCATGCTATACTATGACTTTTTTCTACATACTATACTATGACTTTTTTCGACATGCTAGAGTATGACTTTTTTCGACATGCTATACTGTGACTTTTTTCGTCATGCTATACTATGACTTTTTTCGACATGCTATAGTATGACTTTTTTCGACATGCTATACTATGACTTTTTTCGTCATGCTATACTATGACTTTTTTCTACATGCTATACTATGACTTTTTTGACATGCTATACTATGACTTTTTTCTACATGCTATACTATGACTTTTTTCTGCATGATATACTATGACTTTTTTTTACATGCTATGCTATGACTTTTTTCAACATGCTATAGTATGACTTTTTGCTACATGCCAT
>NC_048422.1:24716516-24726742 GCF_013103735.1 Etheostoma cragini | reverse complement strand
GCATAAGTATACACCCCCTATGTTAAAATACAGGGGGTATAAGTATACACCCCCTATGTTAAAATACAGGGGCATAAGAGTTTTTCTGGTCGTTTATTCGATTTGTTCTTATTATCGGCTTATTATCACAAAGACTATTTCCAGGAAGCTCTCCAGTTCTTTGGTTTTTCATCGTCATTACCTGTGACGTAGGAAACTCCACGTTGCCTTAATAGTAATTTCTTTTAATTTGGTTTAGTTGAGTTAATACGCTCAAACTCTTTCTACCAGCTGATAGTAATCCTGTGCTTTCATTTATATACAATATAATATATATATATATATATATAATTCTTCAAATAAATATACAATCATAGTTTATAGAGATATTTTTCTCTTTTTAAAAGTTGAATATTACCTTCATTTTGTAGATGAACACAAGGAAACATTTTGATTTTACAACGATTATATTTTATTGAACGATGATAAGCAGCATAACACGCTTTGTGAAATAAAACATTGGTACAGTCCGACTTTCCCGAGTAGTTTACAGTGTGTTTGGTACAGTCTGGAGGAAAAGAAGCGTACATTCTGGAAACATGAGGTGTATGTTGTGTTTAATAGATGAAGAAGCAGCATTGGGTCATGTTGCTGGAGCCAGTGTTGTAATGAAGACCTAATCTGGGACCAGGTCCACACTGAGACCGGACTCGAGACCGAGACATTTAGCCAGATAAGACCAGAGGGAGTTCCACACTGCACGACACCATAAAAGGTAAAAAAGCTAACCATCGGCACTCCTGCAAGGAATCAGAGAGATCCCAGCCCAGACTCTCTTTAGGGATCCTTTAGACTTAGATTCTCTTTAGGGATCCTTTAGATTTAGACTCCTTATGAGATGACTACCGCAAGGAGATTGACACTACCAGCAGCAGTTTTCAGCAGCTTATAAAAAGAATCAGATCCAGAGTACTTCTATCTGAAGATCGAGGACAAATGCGGCCAATTCCTTCAAAAAGCGGACTTGAGTCCAAGAGAAACCTGGTCTTGGGTACTACAACACTGGCAGAAGCAACAACCCCACATCTCACCTTATGATCGTAATAAACAATTGAATATATATAAACGTCGTTATATACTGTACATGTAAATATATATAAGGACTAGAAGATCCTGATCCACCACGGGATGGAATCAGACCACAGACCACAGGTGGAGTCTCTAAAGGTTTCAGTGCAGATACGAGCAGCTTTCTTTTAAAGGACCTCGCTGGGGTTCATGCAGATTTACTCAAATCGTTAGACAGACGGTGACTGAGGAAGAAATGAAAGACTGTGATCTCTGGTGGAGGGCCGTGGGGGAAAAACACCGCAACTAACGATTCTTTGACTTCCATAGTCAATGAAACTGAGGATTATTTTCTAGATTAATTGATTAAACGTCTATAAAATGTCCGTCAAGGTTACCTGGCCGGTAACAGCCAATGAGGACAATTGGCTTCATGTAATATTGGATGAGGAGGTTTCTTTAGCGGGGTGCACATGTTCCCCCAGGACCAGTGAGACTTTATAACCTGAGACTATTGAGCAGATCTGTCATCGCCGCGTCTGCAGCTCGGCGCCGCCCACGCCCGCTGGGATTGGTTTAAAGAAAAGCAAGAAACCAGAGAGTATTCTCTTCTTTCCAGGAGGGTATGCTTTCTTTGCCGCGCTAACCCTTACCCTAATGCTAATGCTAACCCTAACCCTAATGCTAACGCTAACCCTAACCCAAACTATCCAAACACTAATTCTTCAGCTTGAGATTTACTTTCATTTGTCACCGATCTGTCTGAATCCAAAGCATGCCGTCGGTTGCTAGACGACCTTCCAGGCTGCCACCACACCAGCTTTAGATCCTGCTCTCCAGATGAAAGATGAACTGATGGGTTTTAGACTGGAAGGCATCATGCTCTGGAAACTGTGAGTTGTAGTAAAACATGCAGAACCATGGGTCTGATCTTCTAAAGATCCTCCAACGCCAGGCGACTGTAAGAGGAGGAATGTCAGTATACCGTGTATAAATGTAGAAGATATGATGAATATATAATGATATGGCATCAAAAGCAATAAAACAATAAAACTCAAAAAGCTACATTTGGGTTAGCCGGGTTAGTAGCACACATTCTGCAAAATGCTACATTCTGGATCAAGTTAAAGTAAAAATCCTTGACTTTCCCACGTTTATAAAGTGGCCGATAACACTGGCTAGGCGGAGTCTCCCTCCCTAGCTCCGCCCACCACAGCTCCGCCCTCCCCAGCTCCGCCCACCACAGCCCCGCCCTCCCCAGCTCCGCCCACCCAGCTCCACCCACCACAGCTCCGCCCTCCCCAGCTCCGCCCACCCAGCTCCACCCACCCCAGCCCCGCCCTCCCCAGCTCCACCCCCTAGCTCCACCCTCCATAGCTCCGCCCACCCCAGCTCCACCCCCTAGCCCCACCCACCCAGCTCCGCCCACCACAGCTCCACCCTCTCTCTGCAAAGATCATGTTGCAAAAAAACAAGGCCATGTCGCCACAAACTGAGGCTTCAACACGGCAGTCCACAATCCAATGGGTGACGTCATGCTAGGTCAATTCTTTATCTTATCCAATAATAAGACAGGAGATGTCCTGCCCCCCCTCCTGTGTCCGCCATGGGACATTATCTGATAATAAATGTATGAATTGAGCCATGAGTTACACATATGCTGTTTGTCATTTATAAAGTGAAGAAAGCCCCAGTTTGTTGTAGGTCAACACAACACACAACAGCATTTAGACTGAAATAAAGTCCCATTGTGGACACAGGAAGAGGCGGGGCTTCACCTTTCCATCATTTTGTGTCCCCTCCTGATTGGTTAGACCAGGTCCTCGTTCTAATTGTTTGATCTGATAGGAACTGGACATGGTGACAATGGATGTGTCAATTTTTTAGATTTTTTTGTCCCATTTTCAATTGTCTCCCTTTTTTCCGTTTTGGATCAAGACCTTTCTTTGTTTTTTTACTTTCTTTTTGAGTCATTTGATCATGTTGTGTCCTCTCCTGATGGGAAATATTCTCCTGAGCAGTTTGGGAAAGATCCTGTTCGTCTGTCTTCACCTGGACTACTTGATCTGATAGAAACTGGACATGGTGACGTACTCGTGTCCTCCTTCAGGCGGTGGAGTGTTAGCTCTCTCCGCCGGGGACGCACTGTTGCTCTGGACGCTGTCCTCTCTGTGTAGAATGTCCTCTCCGTGGAGGATGTCCTCTCCGTGGAAGATGTCCTCTCCGTGGAGGATGTCCTCTCCGTGGAAGATGTCCTCTCTGTGGAAGATGTCCTCTCCGTGGAAGATGTCCTCTCCGTGGAAGATGTCCTCTCTGTGGAAGATGTCCTCTCCGTGGAGGATGTCCTTACCATGGAAGATATCCTCTCCATGGAAGATGTCTTCTCCGTGTGGGATGTCCTCTCTGTGGAAGATGTCCTCTCTGTGGAGGATGTCCTCTCCGTGTGGGATGTCCTCTCTGTGGAGGTTGTCCTCTCCGTGTGGGATGTCCTCTCTGTGGAGGTTGTCCTCTCCGCGGAGGCTGTCCTCTCTGTGGAGGTTGTCCTCTCCGCGGAGGCTGTCCTCTCTGTGGAGGCTGTCCTCTCTGTGGAGGCTGTCCTCTCTGTGGAGGCTGTCCTCTCTGTTGAGGCTGTCCTCTCTGTGGAGGCTGTCCTCTCTGTTGAGGCTGTCCTCTCTGTGGACGGAGCCCCGGCTCAGCAGGGCGGACAGCTCCAGCTCCTCGGTGCCGACGCTGGAGGGGCTCCGGGACCAGCCGGAGGTCTGGGTGGAGCAGGGGCCGCTAGCAGACTCTGTTTCCCGCGTCTCCTCTGCTGTTTTCTCCAGTTTTAGGGCACTGAACACCTCCGGTCTCAAGGTCAACAGGACGCCCTGCAACACAGAAACACATGAAATGGTTTGGAGGACGGGGGGGGGGGTTTCCTCTGACAGCTCCAAGGAAAAGGGACTCACTTTAGTGGGCTTGCAGATGTGCACCAGAGTGTGTTTGGGGTGAGGGATGCTCGGCCACACGCAGGTGAATATTCTGTGAAGGAAAGAGGAAATAAATATTAATATTAATACATAGATGACACGTCTGAATTAATAATTATCTGCTGATTATTTTCTTCATCAATTGGTTGGTTTCTATAAAATCTTAAATAGTGAAAAATATTGAGCTCACTTTATCTTTAAATGCCTTTTTCAAGTCCAAAGCTTAAAGATAATGTGTTTAATGAGACATGCGACGTGAGAGGCTGAACACTGAACACGATGAATTGATTATCAGAATAGTTGTATAGTAAAGTATTTTTCTGTTGATTGATTAATATTTTCAGTTGTAGTCCGAGCCGGCGTGTCATACTTGTTTTTAAGGAAGAAAAGGACACTTGAAGGCACCATCACCAGAACGATGAGACACCCGATCAGTTTATAGGTCTCCAGTCGTCCCTCCGGCTGCTGGGGGACGTTTTCTCCTGCAGAAGACACCACAGGAAAGGGTTAAATAGTCCCTGGTCCCTCAGAGAACCAGAATGTGTTCATCAGAGGAGGAAAGAGACAAAATATATTTACTCCTCTTTACATCCGTCCATGTTTTCAGTTCCTTTTGTTGACGTGTTAGTTTGTCATGTCACTTTGATTCGTAAAGGTAAGGTGTAAGTAACTTTCACATTACATACTTTTTACTTGTACTTTATAAAGGTAATTTAACTTGTGCTTAAGTAAAAGTTCATCCTAGTAATAATACTTTTACTTAAGTTAGGTAGAGTATATTTTCAATTTTAAAAAAATTCAATTTTCCCATAAACTTTCTGTCTCTTTGTAGTTGTGTTGTGTCCCTTTGTGGGTTATTGTGTCTCTTTGTGGGTTATTGTGTCTCTTTGTGGTTGTGTTGTGTCTCTTTGTGGGTTATTGTGTCTCTTTGTGGGTTATTGTGTCTCTTTGTGGTCGTGTTGTGTCTCTTTGTGGGTTATTGTGTCCCTTTGTGGGTTATTGTGTCTCTTTGTGGGTTATTGTGTCTCTTTGTGGTTGTGTTGTGTCTCTGTGTGGGTTATTGTGTCTCTTTGTGGTTGTGTTGTTTCTCTGTGTGGGTTATTGTGTCTCTTTGTGGTTGTGTTGTGTCTCTGTGTGGGTTATTGTGTCTCTTTGTAGTGAGTTTGTTGAAGTTTAGCGTCTCTATTACACATCATTTAGTTTTTTTCACCACATCTGTGTCTAAAACTTTAAACTCTAATAACTCTTAAAAAGCTTAAAGACAAAACTTAACGCTAAGACGTCTGATTACATCATCAGATCTGAGACGTCTTATAACTCTCATAGTGACTCATCTCACCTGGGGGGGTGAGGAAGGTGAACGTTTGCCCCCAGTCGCTCCAGGTGCCCTGCAGACCGCGGCTCACCGGCAGCGCTCGCACTCGGACGTGATACTCAGCTGGTCTGTGGAGGAAGTCCATGTCGATCGGCAGGGTGTCTGAGTCCGAGATGTTCTGAATCTGAAGACAAGCAGGAAGACAGCCAGCAGGGGGCAACATACACACAAAACAAGAAATTACAAAGGTCTCCATGCACATGGCAGCATTGTGATAAAATAATAAATTACTTAATGAACATATTGGTTCAGAAGTGCAGAAGGTTGTGTGTGCGCCCTGAGAAGTTCTGAATCTGAAGTGAAGCAGGAAAACCCTTTCAACAACTCAATCAGGCCGGACATCTTGTATTAAAACCCTCTGGGCTCTAAGGACATTCTCACAAATTCACCTTTTCAAGGGTATCTTTATATTTTAAAAACAGGAAAACAGAGACAAAAGTTTAAGTTAACTTGCCTGAAATAAAAAAATAAAAAAAGCATTTAATCAATGCAACTTAAATTAATGTAATGTATACATTACATTAATTTAAGTTGCATTGAGGAAATCCTTTGTTTTGAAAGCAATTGGATCATTAAGTACATCCAACTTAATCAACTGGTTAATTAAAGTCACATTTTTTAAAGTTAGTCCAACAATTTTCTTTTTCAGTGTAGATTAATCAAATAAAATATCTAAGATGAGATATCTCATGTTTAATGGGACTTTAAAACTGGAAATATATAAGATAATAAGATAATCTATAACAGAAGCAACAGAAGAGGGAGTGAGTTACGATTGTGCTGCCGGCGGTCCAGATGTGCAGCTGGAACAGCTGGTTCTCCAGTCTCAGGTAGTCTCTGACGTAGGGCGTCTGGATGCGGATCACGGCCTGGTTCGTCTCCATGTTGAACGTGACGTTCTTCACCTGAGGACTTCTCGGCTTTACTGCAGGGACAGAATGATTCAAGGTATGCTCTCATCTCCAAAGCAGCGTTAAAGTCATCAGACGAGACCACTAGACTGCCCCAATGTCCAAAAACGCTGACTAAGACTAGATGAACATGCGTTATTGTTGATCAAAAAGACAAGACTAAAATGTTTTTCATGAGATAGAAACTAAGATAAAATCTCTCTTCATTGCCATCTACAGCTGACAGCTGAATGACAATAAAGTCTGAGTCTAAGTCTGAGAAAGTCTCTAAGTCTAATAAAGTCTAATAAAGTCTAATAAAGTCTGTCTAAGTCTAATAAAGTCTAATAAAGTCTAATAAAGTCTAATAAAGTCTGTCTAAGTCTAATAAAGTCTAATAAAGTCTGTGTAAGTCTAATAAAGTCAGTCTAAGTCTAATAAAGTCTGTCTAAGTCTAATAAAGTCTGTCTAAGTCTAATAAAGTCAGTCTAAGTCTAATAAAGTCTGTCTAAGTCTAATAAAGTCTGTCTAAGTCTTATAAACTCTGTCTAAGTCTAATAAAGTCTGTCTAAGTCTAATAAAGTCTGTCTAAGTCTTATAAACTCTGTCTAAGTCTAATAAAGTCTAATAAAGTCTAATAAAGTCTGTCTAAGTCTAATAAAGTCTAATAAAGTCTGTCTAAGTCTAATAAATTCTAATAAAGTCTAATAAAGTCTGTCTAAGTCTAATAAAGTCTAATAAAGTCTAATAAAGTCTGTCTAAGTCTAATAAATTCTAATAAAGTCTAATAAAGTCTAATAAGTCAGTTTTAATGTTTCTTCTCATTGGGAAACAGGATTTGTGAAGACGTTGCCTGTTCTGAATCGTTCTGAAACATAAAGCCGGTGTTGATGTTGAACAGTGGAACGGGAGTCAGCGTACCGATCTTTTGCAGGTTGAAGGTGGCGCTGATGGCCCCCCCCCCCTGCAGGTGCACGGTCACGTTCACGGGAACCAAGGGCGTCAGATCCCTGAAGACCACCACGGCGCCGCCAACACTCACACACCTCCTCCGGTCATCAGAGTAGTCCGAGAAGCTGTGGACACAGGAGGCCGTCAGTCACTCGAGCTTCGCCGAGGGGGGGGGGATATGACCTGCCCCCCCCACAATATTTAGACCATGTAGATTTGTCTGCCTCAGAATATATTATCTGAATATGTAAAATATGAGTAGGCTGCCAGAACCGTTTTTTTCTACCGTATTTTATTTATTTAGATTAATTTAAGACTGCAGGAAATAAAGAGTTTGACGCTGACATTCTTTCTTAAAATATGCCCCCCCCCCCCCCCCATGTTAAAATAAAAAGTCAGTCCCTAGCCCTCTCTACGTACCACACTGTCATGTTGGTGATGCGGGCGGCCTCGTCCTCGTCTTCGTCCTCGTCCTCGTCCTCGTCCTCGTCGTCCCCGGCTCCGAGCAGCCGACAGCTCAGGCTGATTTCTGTTATCAGGATGTCAGAGCTGCAAAGGATTCTGGGATCTGACAGAAACACTCACGTTGGTAACTTTCTACAACATATCACAGAGCCAGAAATAATAATAATAACAATGATGATAATGTTTATTAGTCCCACAAGGGGAAATTAAAAACACAGAAAGAAATCATGGTGACGTCATTGAACATGAACGGGATGCAGTCATCTGCAAACGGTGTAAATACGCAAATAAATGAAGATAAAACTCGACGTGTTAAAAAGACACGCGAGACATTAACGGCATGGTTCATCATTTAGTTACTAGTTACTTTAGTTAATAGTTACTTTAGTTACTGTAGTTAATAGTTACTATAGTTACTAGTAACTAGTTACTTTAGTTACTAGTTACTATAGTTACTAGTAACTAGTTACTTTAGTTACTAGTTACTTTAGTTACTAGTTACTTTAGTTACTAGTTACTGTAGTTAATAGTTACTAGTTACTTTAGTTACTAGTAACTAGTTACTTTAGGTACTTTAGTTACTTTAGTTACTAGTTACTTTAGTTACTAGTTACTATAGTTACTAGTAACTAGTTACTTTAGTTACTAGTTACTTTAGTTACTTTAGTTACTAGTTACTTTAGTTACTAGTTACTAGTTATTTTAGTTACTAGTTACTAGTTATTTTAGTTACTTTAGTTACTAGTTACTTTAGTTACTTTAGTTACTAGTTACTTTAGTTACTAGTTACTAGTTATTTTAGTTACTAGTTACTTTAGTTACTAGTTACTAGTTATTTTAGTTACTAGTTACTTTCCCCATTAAGATGTCTGCACACTGAACACAAGTAGTTTATAAATCTGACTGTGATTATATGGTAACCTAGCAACAATGTAACGGCTCCAGGGCCAGCTGAGACGATGATGTCATCAAACAGCTGGTTGGCTCCTCTCTAACGTGTAATTAGGCTCTGAACACTGTTTAAACTACACTTATCAATATTTATTAATATTTATATCAAACTTACGTATTTTATAACTTATATTTTATAAACTCATCTTGTCTCTCCTGTTGTTTACAGAAACTTTCTTTATCACAACTACGACTAAAGAACGTTGAAAAATGGGACAAATGTTGAAAAATAACCACAAAGAGGCAGAAAAAAAATCAACGAATACATTTTTTTTAAATGTGGAAAAAGCAACAAAGAAACTAAAAAGATTTTAAGGAAATTGTAGAAATTTCAACCCAGAAAAACCAAAGTTTGTCAACGGGAAGACGCCTGGAGGATTTCTGCAACAATCACAAACACTTTTGGGGATTTTTCTGGAAGGACTAAACCTGATGATGTCTCACGGGTCAAAAACAGACAAAAATTTGACATTTTCGTCCCTTTGTCAAACTTTTTTTTATTTTTCACCAACACCACTTTACTAGTTTTATACTTTCTGGAATTCATGGTCAATAACCCTCATTTATAAAGAATTATTCCTAATATTAGTGTTAAACAGCAGAAATTATGAATTATTTTCATAAGAATATCTTCATTTCGAAGATCATAGGAATGAAAGAGCGTTGGAAGGAATCCATTTTTATGGTAATTTGGTTAAAAAGAAGCTCACATTTCAGACATAGATCTGAAAGTCAGATTTGACCCGAGGACACCGGGAGGGTTAATAAAAAAATTGGGAAAAAACTGAAAAGAAAATAATCAAACATCACCACGGTCACAAAAACTTGTTTTAACCCTTGTGTTGTCCTCCAGAGTAAGAAATGGACAAGATTTGACATTTTTGTCCATTTTTTTGACTTTTTTAACACCACCTCATTAGTTTTACACTTTAATTTTTATGTAATTCATGGTCAATGACTCTCATTTATATAGAATTATACCCAATATATGAGTTAAAAAACAGACATAGACATTTTTTAAGATGTCAGATTTGACCCTAGGACAAAGGGGACACCTCACCTGTGTCTCCGTCTCCGTCTCCGTCTCCGCTCTGAGGCTGGGTTTCAGCCGGCAGCAGCAGCAGCAGCGCCGCCATGAAGCAGGCGGAGAGCAGCATGTCGTCGGCGTACGGCGTTACCGCTGCAGGGCTGCAGGGCTGCAGGGCTGCAGGGCTGCGTCTCTCAGGGGGGTCCTGGTGTTCTGAGAGAGAGAGGGAGAGAGAGAGGGAGGAAGGAGAGAGAGAGAGAGAGAGAGGCAGAGAGAGAGGGAGGAAGGAGAGAGAGAGAGAGAGAGGCAGAGAGAGAGGGAGGAAGGAGGAGGGGCTGTTGTTCACAGGAAGGTGCTGTGGTTTTCTTGTACGAGTCTCTAACAGGAAGTAAAATCAGAAAACATCTCATCAGCACATATCTGTTAACTATGAACCTCCACCCAGCTCCATCTGCACCGCCACGCCTGGTTATACAGGAATAACTCTCATTCCCCCTGCTCTGGGATTGGCCCTCTCATTCCCCCTGCTCTGGCATCGGCCCTCTCATTCC
>NC_048422.1:24713004-24715133 GCF_013103735.1 Etheostoma cragini | reverse complement strand
AAAAATATGAATATTACATTAATAAAATTAGAAATAATAAATTCATACATTCTGAAGTTAAAGGAGCAAGTTAACGCAGCCAAGTATTTTATCACTGGGATCCAAGTAGTTTTCCAATGTTCTTGTATTTTTTCCTGCGTTATTTTAATATTTCTTTTATCTTTCTTCTTGTTTTTGAAGCTCTTTCCAACATTTTTGTCATTTTTTCATCGTTTTCATCATTTTTTTTTTCTAATCAAACGAACCCTCGAACTTCTCTCTGAATAGTCGACTGAAATGAAAATCAGTTTTCTGAAAAATAAACTTCTATAAAGGAGAGATTGGAGCTGAGACGTGAGAATAAATCAAAGGAAAACTCAGATATTACACGCGTGTTTTTAAGGAAACTTTGAGTATTTTATTCATCGTGAAGACAGAAACTCAAAACACCAAATCACATGTTTCAACGTGCAGTTACTTCATTTCCTAAAGATAATCTTTAATATTTTCAAACTGAAGAACTTTTGTATTATTGTACAAAAACGGCATTCAGGCTCCCGAAGTGATCGTATGAAAATATAAATATTAATGTGAGTATAAGTATTCGATAAACATCGTTTTAAAGGTTTCACTTTAGAAAAAGATGTGTTCTAACTCCAGAGAGTTCATAATCCATAATTAATCATCAGAGTTCTCTACGAGTGCAGAAGATTATTCAGGCTTAAAGGCCCCCCCCCCCCCCCCCCATCAGAGACTGGGGGGGGGTCTCAGTTATTAATTAATGTCCCAAAGCAATTAAACAAATAACGCAATAAAATAAGGAAAAATAACTGAAGATAGAAAATGATTTCACACAGAAATATAACAAGAAAAATTAGAAAATTAGAATATATAAAGCACAAGGCTGGGGAGTTATGAACCAACACAATATATAGTATATATTATATATAATATATACTATATATAGTATGTATTATATATAATATACAATATGTACTACATATAATATTTTATATATAGTATATATTATATATAATATACAATATATACTATACATACTACAATATATTATATTGTGTTGGTCAGTTTGTCCCGTTGAAGTGAGATAATCAGAGAAAATGTTTTTATATAAAACAGAAGAACAAAGTTTCCTTTTGGGCTAAAATTAGAAATTAGGAAAAAAGGTTATAAACTGCAATAAATAGCAGAATATTGCAATATGTTTAAAATCACAATATCATGGTATCGTGAGAGGAGTACGCTGACAGGAAGTTGGTCCATGACCAACCCGGGTCACGGCAGTTTAATAACTTTATATTAGTTTTTGGGCCCTGGGAGCCCCCCCCCCCCCGCATGAGTGTTGTGATGTTATCGTACTGAGAGGCGTCTGGTGGTAGATATAATATCCATATATTGACTTTATGTAGTCTCACGATACAGATATAATATCCATATATTGACTTTATGTAGTCTCACGATACAGATATAATATCCATATATTGGGGGGGAACACTACTGTAAACTGTAAATAAAGTTATTTAAATGAACAGTAAGCGGCTCCAGAGTGACATAAGGTGCTCATTGGTTAGTTTATGGTTCATCTCATCATCTGGATCGAGTTTTCCGTCCTGTTAGAGTCCCTCCGTCCTGTTGGAGTCCCTCCGTCCTGTTGGAGTCCCTCCGTCCTGTTGGAGTCCCTCCGTCCTGTTGGAGTCCCTCCGTCCTGTTAGAGTCCCCCCGTCCTGTTGGAGTCCCAGTCCTGTTGGAGTCCCTCCGTCCTGTTAGAGTCCCTCCGTCCCGACCCGGTGTCTCCGCCCGATGGGAGTCGCGCATGCGTCCCTTTAAGACCAGTAGTTAGCATTAAGATGCTAACGAGAGACTTCTGTAATGTCCACACTGTAAAACCAACAGAACCAAGTTGGTTCACTGCTAGCTTAGCTTAGCTACAAGTTAGCATCAAACACAACAGAGGCTGTCAGTTGAATGGTGTTTTGAGCTAACGTTAGCATAGATAGCTACAACGTTTCTGAAATGATTTCATCTTCTGTTTTTGTTCATAATGATAAAGTTTCTTATTTCATTGATTTCACTAATTTCAGTACGACAGTTATGTCGTAAACCGTTTAAATCTGAGCACGAGACCCACATCT
>NC_048422.1:24712286-24712849 GCF_013103735.1 Etheostoma cragini | reverse complement strand
TCCGCTGTCTCCGGCGGGTCCTCTCGGAGACGTCAGACCCTGGTCCGCTGTCTCCGGCGGGTCCTCTCGGAGACGTCAGACCCTGTTGAGGAAGTCGAGGCCGAGCGAGGCGGGGATGTGCAGCGTCTCCAGGCTCAGAGCCGACGGCGTGTACGGGAACAGGACGGGGAACATGTGCTTGGTGTCCAACAGGAGCTGCTGAGGATCGTTTCTCTGCTGAGGACGGTTCTGGACACACGGAGACAGACAAGACTCAAGACTCAAACCACAACTCCTGATCCCCAGACCAACGTTGCAGACGGTGAGAAACTAGAAACAGTCATTTAAGCATCTTAACACACACTTCATTCAGACTCAACAGAAACCAAAAAAAACTATGAAAAGCTGTTTTTGGTCTTCTCTACACTTCCAACCATCACAACTCTAGTGTTGGTTGAAATGAACACATACATGGAGTCTGGTGGAAATATGCTGCTCTGCACACACTAAAAGTAGTGATTATTACATGGAGTCTGGTGGAGATATGCTGCTCTATACACACTAAAAGTAGTGATTATTTACAT
>NC_048422.1:24709944-24712186 GCF_013103735.1 Etheostoma cragini | reverse complement strand
CACATATATATATATATATATATATATATATATATATATATATATACATGCATAAATATATACACACATATACACATACATACATACATATAAACATATATACACATATACATACACCTATACATATATACATACATATACAAATGCATACACACATATAAATACATACACACACGCATACATACATACAGACACATACATAGATTCATGCATAAACACATACAAACATACATACATACATGTGTGTGTATATATATATATATATACTACACTATTTATATACTACACTATCTATTTTCTGTTTAATAAAGAAGGGATGACAGATTTTTTGGGGATGTTTTGTTGTTCACATTCTGTTCGAGTAACGTTCACAGACGAGCTCCACTGTTATGATTTGTAAAGCTTAATAAAGCTTAATAAAGCCTAATAAAGCTTAATAAAGCTTAGTAATGATTAATAAAGCTTAGTAATGATTAATAAAGCTTAATAATGATTAATAAAGCTTAATAATGATTAATAAAGCTTAGTAATGATTAATAAAGCTTAATAAAGATTAATAAAGCTTAATAAAGCTTAGTAATGATTAATAAAGCTTAATAAAGCCTAATAAAGCTTAATAAAGCTTAGTAATGATTAATAAAGCTTAGTAATGATTAATAAAGCTTAATAAAGCTTAATAAAGCTTAATAAAGCTTAGTAATGATTAATAAAGCTTAGTAATGATTAATAAAGCTTAATAAAGCCTAATAAAGCTTAATAAAGCTTAGTAATGATTAATAAAGCTTAATAATGATTAATAAAGCTTAATAAAGCTTAATAAAGGTTAGTAATGATTAATAAAGCTTAGTAATGATTAATAAAGCTTAATAAAGCTTAATAAAGCTTAATAAAGCCTAATAAAGCTTAATAAAGGTTAATAAAGCTTAGTAATGATTAATAAAGCTTAGTAATGATTAATAAAGCTTAATAAAGGTTAATAAAGATTAGTAATGATTAATAAAGCTTAATAAAGGTTAATAAAGCTTAGTAATGATTAATAAAGCTTAATAAAGCTTAATAAAGCTTAATAAAGCCTAATAAAGCTTAATAAAGGTTAATAAAGCTTAGTAATGATTAATAAAGCTTAGTAATGATTAATAATGATTAATAAAGCTTAATAAAGGTTAATAAAGATTAGTGAGGCCTGGGGAAGGGAAAGCCGGCGTGGTGTAAGGATCTGCGGTTGTGTCCCCAGAGGGTGGAGGAGCTGGAGAGAGAGAACGCTCTGCTGAAGAGTGAGAAGGAGGAGATGAACCAGAAGATCCTGCAGCTCGCCGGCACTCCGCAAGGTCTGCCCCCCCCCCCCCCCCCCCCCCCCCCCCCCCCCCTCCTCAGACACGCAGTCATACGCATACACACAGGGGGGGGGGGGGGTCCTCCAACTTCTAACTATATACAGTATACATAGTACAGGTCAAAAGTTTGGACCCATTTTCTCATTCAATGTATTTTCTTTATTTTCATGACATCAGAACTATGAATGAACATGTGGAATTATGTACTTAGCAAAAAAGAAAAAAGTAGTGGTGGGGGACCTCTTGCTCTTCCTTTCCTGGGGGGGGGGGGGTCCTCATGTGAGCCAGTTTCGTTGTAGCGCTTGATGGTTTTTGTGACTCCACTTGGGGACACATTCAAAGTCACATTCAAAGCAGTTTTCCGGAGCGACTGCCCTTCATTTCTTAAAGTAATGATGACCTTGTTTCTCTTCTCTTAGCTGATTGGTTCTTTCCATAATATGAATTCTACCAGTCGTCCAATAGGCTGTCGGCTGTGTATCAACCTGACTTCTGATGGTCCCAACTCCATTATTAAGGAAGAAACTCCAAGGGTCTGCAGCGCTGTCAAAAAGCAAAGGGAGGGGGGTTCTCTGAAGAAACTAGACTATAAGACATGATTTCAGCTATTTCACTTTGTTGTTAAGTCCATAATTCCTCATGTGTTCATTCATAGTTCTGATGCTTCAGTCATAATCTACAATGGAAATAGTCCTGAAGATAAAGGAAATACAGTGGATGAGAAGGTGGTCCAAACTTTTGCCTGTACTATATATATATATATATATATATATATATATATATGGATATATGGATGTCGTTGTGTGTGTTTCAGGATGTTGTTGTGTGTTTCAGGATGTTGTTGTGTGTGTCAGGATGTTGTTGTTTGTTTCAGGATGTTGTCGTGTGTCAGCGTGTTGTTGTGTGTG
>NC_048422.1:24706806-24709844 GCF_013103735.1 Etheostoma cragini | reverse complement strand
CACACACACACACACACACACACACACACACACACACACACACACACACGCTTTAGTAATATTATCACTTTTTCTTATATCATAACATACAATATATATCATATATCATATCTATTGTATATCATAACCTATAAATTATATAACATACATATTATATATATATATAAATAATATACAGGTTATATAATATATAGGTTATAATATATAATATACATGTTATATAATATATAGGTTATCATATATAATATACATGTTATATATTATATATGATAACCTATATATTATGTAACAGGTATATATTATATATGATAACCTATATATTATGTAACATGTATATATTATGGTTAGAGGTGGAGCGTACGATGCGCTGGCTGTCCTCCCGGAGCTGGGCGGCGCTGACGATCTGAGTCCTCAGAATCAGGACTTCCTCTTTGCGAGCGTCCAGCTCCTCATTGGCTGATTTCAGCTGACTCAGCAGCAGGTTGTAGCTGTCCTGCAGCTCATTGGACGAGTCGCTCTGGGCCGCCCGCTGGGCGACGCCCTTCATCAGGTCGTTCAGGTCGTTCTTCAGCTTCTTGTTCTCCGCCTCCAGCTCCTGCCTCTGCAGAGACACAGTCACACACTAGGTAAGGCCCCATCTCCTCATTCCCCCTGCTCGGGTGTTCCCCCTCTCATTCCCCCTGCTCTGGTGTTTCTCCCTCTCATTCCCCCTGCTCTGGTGTTTACCCTCTCATTCCCCCTGCTCTGGTGTTCCCCCTCTCATTCCCCCTGCTCTGGTGTTTCTCCCTCTCATTCCCCCTGCTCTGGTGTTTCCCCTCTCATTCCCCCTGCTCTGGTGTTTCTCCCTCTCATTCCCCCTGCTCTGGTGTTTCTCCCTCTCATTCCCCCTGCTCTGGCATTTCCCCCTCTCATAACACTCGCACTTTCGCCGCCTAAATTATCAATTTCCATGAAAGATAACTTGGGGCCGCATGATTGCATAATAAAAGTCTCATATCTCAGCAGGAAAATGAAAAATGTTGTTTAACTTTACACAAGAGCAGCTGTTTTCCCCTGTTGCCATGGGAACGTTATGAAGTGATGTAATTCGGCGACAAGACAAACATCGTCTTCTTCATCACACTGCAGGTTTTGCAAGTTCCCGCAATTTCATGTCAATAAATTGCATCAAAATCCAAACGCATATTTTAAGAAAACGTGCCGTATAATCAAGGATTGTTGCACCATCCCAGAGAGCTCGGCATCTTCCTGTTAACCTATTAACCTATTAACCTGTTAACCTGTTAACCTGTTAACCTGTTAACCTGTTAACCTGTTAACCTGCCTGCTCCTGGTCTAACAGCAGGACCATGTGACCGTGTGCTGTACCTTGAGGTTGTTATAGGCCAGATCAGCGTTCTCCTGCTCCGAGGGGGGGCGCCTCGGCTCTGAACTCTGAAAACACACACAGAGAAATGATTACAGTCTGAGATGAGACACCACAGGGGAATAAAAGGATGTATGTTATATTTAGGATAACCATATTTCACAAATTCAGACTTCTCAGAGGTTAATGAACATGCTTTATTACACCTCAATGGTTCAAAAATTACTTATGTAATAAAATCTGTAACAACCTGAAACTAAATAATAACTTCAAATAAATAAATATGAAATATGTTCTAAATGTGATCTTTTCTGTGTCAGCTTCAACCAAATATCTCTTAAAACCTTTTGAGTGTAATAAGCTTTTAGGGTTTCTCGGTGTCCATGTGAGCTTTGAGATCTCCAGCACCATTATTAGACACTGAAACATATCCCGGTCTGACCTGCTCCCTGTCTGATCTGCTCCTTTCATGTGCTCCCTGTCTGATCTGCTCCCTGTCTGATCTGCTCCCTGTCTGATCTGCTCCTTTCATGTGCTCCCTGTCTAAACTGCTCCTTTCATGTGCTCCCTGTCTGATCTGATCCTTTCATGTGCTCCCTGTCTAAACTGCTCCTTTCATGTGCTCCCTGTCTGATCTGCTCCCTGTCTGATCTGCTCCATGTCCGATCTGCTCCCTGTATGTGCTCCCTGTCTGATCTGCTCCCTGTCCAATCCGCTCCATGTCCGATCTGCTCCCTGTATGTGCTCCCTGTCTGATCTGCTCTTTGTATCTGCTCCCTGTCTGATCCGCTCCTGTCCGATCCGCTCCTGTCCGATCCGCTCCCTGTCCGATCTGCTCCCTGTATGTGCTCCCTGTCTGATCTGCTCCCTGTATGTGCTCCCTGTCTGATCTGCTCTTTGTATCTGCTCCCTGTCCGATCCGCTCCCTGTCCGATCTGCTCCCTGTATGTGCTCCCTGTCTGATCTGCTCCCTGTATGTGCTCCCTGTCCGATCTGCTCTTTGTATCTGCTCCCTGTCTGATCTGCTCCCTGTATGTCACCCTTATGTTATCAGCACGAAACTTTCATTAACTTTATGACAATTATTTCTTTTGTTATGAATGTTATATAATATACAATCACATAACATAAAATACATAAATAACATAATACTAAGTTAAAGAGGCGTTATCTGAAGAACTCTCCAGACAGAGAGTAGTAACGTGATGTTCTGTGTCCAGCGATGAGATCAATAACTCACCTGCGGCGTGTCGGTGCGTTTGCCGAGCTCCTCCATCTTGTCCACGGTGGCCTGCAGCCTCTTCCTCTCCGTCTCCAGCTCTCTCACTCGCTTCTGCAGCTTCATGAACAGACTGATGTCCATCGCTGCCTTGTCCATGCCCATGTCCTGCAGACAGAGGGGACACCATACAGGTGAGCTTCACCACAGGGACACCACACAGGTAAACTACACACCACACAGGTAAACTACACACCACACAGGTGAGCTACACCTGGGACAACACACAGGTAAACTACACACCACACAGGTGAGCTACACCTGGGACACCACATAGGTAAACTACACACTACACAGGTGGGCTTCACACCACACAGGTGAGCTTCACCTGGGACATACAATAGCCCCGCCCTCTCAACAGGCCCCGCAGTCCCAAACCGCACAGGTAAGCTC
>NC_048422.1:24705808-24706795 GCF_013103735.1 Etheostoma cragini | reverse complement strand
CCCCCCGACCCACCTCCAGCTGCTGGATGGCGTCCTCGGTGTCTCCGACCTCTGAGGTGGAGATAGACGTGTAGTTGGAGTCAGACTCCAGGCTGCTCAGATTGGACGTGGTCCTTCTGTGACCCGGCTGGAACTGGAGCATCATGGGAGAATGAGTTCAAATGTTAGGACTGGAACTGGAGCATCATGGGAGAATTAGTTCAAATGTTAGGACTGGAACTGGAGCATCATGGGAGAATGAGTTCATTCCAAATCACTCACAAATCAAATTGTTATACAACCATTAAAATGAAAGAAAAACTATATTTTCTGTATAAAAGCAGACCTAGAAATGTCCTAAAACTAATGATCTCTCTTAGAAGCAGAACAGTAAATCTGATTATTATTCCTGTAACAACGGTCTGTGTAATCAGAGATCTGGACCCTAGGTAACAGGGATGTGACCTTGCTCAGGGACATCTCCTCCTTCAGGTTCTCGTATCTCTGCTCCAGTCTGGAGAACTCCTGCAGGAGCTTCTGGTAGCGCTGGCGCTCCCCGTCCAGCTCCGTCTGCAGGGACGCCTCGCGCTGGGACGCCTCGCCGCCGTCCCCTGAAACACACAACAACACGCTGACACACAACAACATCCTGAAACACACAACAACACGCTGACACACAACAACATCCTGAAACACACAACAACACGCTGACACACAACAACACGCTGACACACGACAACATCCTGAAACACACAACAACACGCTGACACACAACAACATCCTGACACACACACACAAGAACATCCTGAAACAAACAACAACATCCTGACACACACAACAACATCCTGAAACACACAACAACACGCTGACACACACAACAACACGCTGACACACGACAACATCCTGAAACACACAACAACATCCTGACATACACAACAACATCCTGACACACACACACAAGAACATCCTGAAACAAACAACAACATCCTGACACACACAACAACATCC
>NC_048422.1:24703584-24705708 GCF_013103735.1 Etheostoma cragini | reverse complement strand
CCTAATTTCTGCTTTTCTAACTCAAACATTAGGTATAATTTCCTATAAATGAGGTTTATTGAGCATAAATTCCAAAAACTAAAGTTAATAAGTTAGTGTTGTGTAGTGTTGAAAACGTCAAAAAAGTGACAAAAACGTAAGAAAACATTAAAATCATTGAATAAAAAGCATCAACAAAAGTGTTGGTTTTCAATTTTTCTGTGAAGACAACACAAGGGTTAACAACAAGCTTGTTAGCATTAGCATAACATTAGCATTAGCTGATTTCCGCTGTTTTTCTGAGTTGTGTCTGTCTCTGATGTCCCAGGAGGGGGACATGTTCCAGTTCGGGAAGACGAAGATCTTCTTCCGGGCGGGCCAGGTGGCGTACCTGGAGCGGCTGCGGGCGGACCGCTTCCGCTCGGCCTGCATCCAGATCCAGAAGACGGTCCGCGGCTGGCTGGCGAGGGTTCGATTCCGCAAGATCCGAAAAACCGCCGTCACTCTGCAGCGATACGGCCGCGGGTTCCTCGCCCGCAGGTCAGCTCCGTCTGGAAACTTTATTTACACCCAGTCTGTCTGAAAACTTTATTTACACCCAGTCTGTCTGAAAACTTTATTTACACCCAGTCTGTCTGAAAAACTTTATTTACACCCAGTCTGTCTGGAAACTTTATTTACACCCAGTCTGTCTGAAAAACTTTATTTACACCCAGTCTGTCTGAAAACTTTATTTACACCCAGTCTGTCTGAAAAACTTTATTTAAACCCAGTCTGTCTGAAAAACTTTATTTACACCCAGTCTGTCTGGAAACTTTATTTACACCCAGTCTGTCTGAAAACTTTATTTACACCCAGTCTGTCTGAAAAACTTTATTTACACCCAGTCTGTCTGAAAAACTTTATTTACACACAGTCTGTCTGAAAAACTTTATTTACACACAGTCTGTCTGAAAACTTTATTTACACACAGTCTGTCTGAAAAACTTTATTTACACCCAGTCTGTCTGAAAAACTTTATTTACACCCAGTCTGTCTGAAAAACTTTATTTACACCCAGTCTGTCTGAAAAACTTTATTTACACCCAGTCTGTCTGAAAACTTTATTTACACCCAGTCTGTCTGAAAACTTTATTTACACCCAGTCTGTCTGAAAAACTTTATTTACACCCAGTCTGTCTGAAAAACTTTATTTACACCCAGTCTGTCTGAAAAACTTTATTTACTTTGGCTTTTGTTGCTTTTCTGTTTTTTTTGTACTTTCCAAAGTTTTTCAGTTTTTTGTTCCTTTATCGATCGTCGTTTTTCTTGTTCTTGCCGTTCTGCTGTTTTTCTCTGGATGAAGGGATGAGTAGTTCTGTTATTCTTAAAGCCCAGGACGCCGTCCTCCCATGCCTTGTCCCCAGCTCGGGGACATCAGGAAGACATGTCTTGTGTCCCCAGACTGAAGACATGTCTTGTGTTCTGTGTCCCCAGACTGAAGACATGTCTTGTGTTCTGTGTCCCCAGACTGAAGACATGTCTTGTGTTTTGTGTCCCCAGACTGAAGACATGTCTTGTGTTTTGTGTCCCCAGACTGAAGACATGTCTTGTGTTCTGTGTCCCCAGACTGAAGACATGTCTTGTGTTCTGTGTCCCCAGACTGAAGACATGTCTTGTGTTTTGTGTCCCCAGACTGAAGACATGTCTTGTGTTCTGTGTCCCCAGACTGAAGACATGTCTTGTGTTCTGTGTCCCCAGACTGAAGACATGTCTTGTGTTCTGTGTCCCCAGACTGAAGACATGTCTTGTGTTCTCTGTCCCCAGACTGAAGACATGTCTTGTGTTCTGTGTCCCCAGACTGAAGACATGTCTTGTGTTTTGTGTCCCCAGACTGAAGACATGTCTTGTGTTTTGTGTCCCCAGACTGAAGACATGTCTTGTGTTCTGTGTCTCCAGACTGAAGACATGTCTTGTGTTTTGTGTCCCCAGACTGGCCGAGTTCCTGCGTCAGAGCCGCGCGGCGCTCGTCTGTCAGAAGCAGCGCCGCATGGTGCGAGACAGACGCGTCTTTCTGAGGGTGAGACGGGCCGTCGTCACCATCCAGGCCTTCACCAGAGGGATGTTCACCCGCAGGATCTACCGGGAGGTAGGGGGGGGGGGGGG
>NC_048422.1:24701587-24703554 GCF_013103735.1 Etheostoma cragini | reverse complement strand
TGTGTGTGTGTGTGTGTGTGTCATCGACGGAGAATTGGAAGCAAATTGTTTCCAATTTAAGGTGGAATGTGTTTACTGTCTTGTGTGTTTCTGTGTTTCTGTGTGTGTGTGTGTGTGTGTGTGTGTGTACATGTGTGTGTGTATAACGTCTTCTGCTCATTAGTGTTGTTATAGTTTAGTGTTTGTTAGTTTTCAGTGTTTTCTTGTCTCCTTTATGCTTTTTTGACATTTTTGTCGACATCTTTGCTGTTTTAGTGTAGTTTGAGTTAGTTCCCGGTGTATTTTTGATAGTTGTAGTGTAGTTTAAGTTAGTTTCCAGAGTATTTTTGATAGTTGTAGTGTAGTTTGAGTTAGTTCCCAGTGTATTTTTGATAGTTGTAGTGTAGTTTGAGTTGGTTTCCGGTGTATTTTTGATAGTTTTAGTGTAGTTTGAGTTGGTTTCCGGTGTATTTTTGATAGTTGTAGTGTAGTTTGAGTTAGTTCCCGGTGTATTTTTGATAGTTGTAGTGTAGTTTGAGTTAGTTCCCAGTGTATTTTTGATAGTTGTAGTGTAGTTTAAGTTAGTTTCCAGAGTATTTTTGATAGTTTTAGTGTAGTTTGAGTTAGTTTCCAGAGTATTTTTGATAGTTTTAGTGTAGTTTGAGTTAGTTCCCGGTGTATTTTTGATAGTTGTAGTGTAGTTTGAGTTAGTTCCCGGTGTATTTTTTATAGTTGTAGTGTAGTTTGAGTTAGTTTCCAGAGTATTTTTGATAGTTGTAGTGTAGTTTGAAGTATACCTCTGTGTGACAGCGTCCTCAGACTGTGTTTTCGACTCCTCTGCAGTTCCTGCTGCATCACAAAGCGATGATCATCCAGCGGACGGTGCGCGGCTGGCTGCAGCGCAGGAAGTTCGTGCGTGCGCGCGACGCCGCCGTCACCATCCAATGCGGCTTCAGGCGCGTGCGGGCGAAGCGGGAGCTGCAGCAGCTGAAGGTCGAAGCTCGCTCCGCCGAACACCTGAAGAAACTCAACAGCGGCATGGAGAACAAGATCGTCCAGCTGCAGAGGAAGATGGACGACCAGGTACGCACACTGGCCTCCCGTTAAAGCTCCCAGACCGTAATAAGGAAGATTGTCTTCATGTTTTCATGGTTATGAAGCAGGGGGGGGGGGGGGGGGGGGGGGGGGTATATGAACACTGTGAAAGTATCAACACCCTCCACAGAGAGATGCACCCAGCCTGTGAACGAGCCATCTGAACCTGCACCGTGTGATGTCACTATTATGATATAAATAGGTAGACTGTGTTGCTACAGAGTTGTTACAGTCCGTCCCCGGCTGCAGAGACACAGAGAGGGTGAACGCCGACCAATCAGAGCAGACTGGGCTTTTTTCTTAACCCTCGTGTTCCCCACGGGTCAAATTGTACTCGTTTTCTACGTTTTTATATCCGAAATATGGGTTTCTTTTAATGAAATCGCCCTGCACAAAGACTCTGTATATTATTATATATTATATATACTGTACAGTGTGTATCTATACATAAAATATGTATATGTGTGTGTGCTACTCAGGGCTTTAACCCATGATGATGATAATAATGGTCCCGGTGTGTTTGTCCTGATGCTGAAAGAGACAGAAAGAGACAAAGTGAGCTTTTCCTCCCCTGCAGTCCCAGGAGTTCCGGGCTCAGAGGGATCAGCTGGCCGTGGTCAACGTGTCTCTGGGCAACGAGGTGAAGCTGCTGCAGAAACAGCTGGATCAGTTCCACCAGCAGGGAGGAGCCAATCAGATCACCTCGCTGCAGGAAGAGCTGGCCAAGCTGCAAGAAGACCTGCAGGCCGCCGCCGCCGCTAGGAAGAGACTGGAGGAGGAGCACGGCACCGAGAAGACTGGGCTGCAGCTGGTATACACACATATATACACACACATATATACACATATATATATATATATACACACATATATATATATATACACACATATAC
>NC_048422.1:24697534-24701487 GCF_013103735.1 Etheostoma cragini | reverse complement strand
TAATAATAATAATAATAATAATAATAATAATAATAATAATAATAATAATAATAATAATCATGATAAAACCTTTGCTCCCTCTACGGATGGAAAGATGTTACGGGACACGTCTGCTCTGATGTATTATTGATTGTTTTTCATATATTTCGTTCTTCAGTTTTATGTTTTTAAATGTGTTTAAAGTAGATAAAACTTTATTCATTCCCTCGTAACGGCAGCAGTATTTCACAGAAAAAGCAACCGATAACTTTCAAAGTACTGAATGAATGTAAAGTGGCGTTATGTAAAAAGTATTTTAAATTAAAGTTAGATGGTCATAGTACAAAAAATACTGCAATGTAAGTGATGTACTTATGCAATGTACTTAATGTGTAATTAAGTACTATAGCAAAAGTAAGAAACCATGACATAAATGATATTACAAAAAGTAAGTACTCTGAATGGAAATATGTAAGTATGCAGAGTATATATTTATATATTGTATATTATATGAACATAATCTCTATCTGTGTGTCTGCTGCCTGTCACAGAGAGAGAGAGAGAGAGAGAGGGATAGACAGGCAGGGATGGAGAGATGTTGAGAGATAGAGAGAGAAATGGATAGATAGATGGGTAGAGAGAGAGAGATAGAGAGAGAGAGAGAGAGATGGATAGATAGATGGGTAGAGAGAGAGAGAGATGGATAGAGAAAGAGAGAGAGAGTGAGGGATGGATAGATAGATGGGTAGAGAGAGAGGGAGATGGAGAGAGAGAGAGAGAGTGAGGGATGGATAGATAGATGGGTAGAGAGAGAGGGAGATGGAGAGAGAGAGAGAGAGTGAGGGATGGATAGATAGATGGGTAGAGAGAGAGGGAGATGGAGAGAGAGAGAGAGAGTGAGGGATGATAGATAGATGGGTAGAGAGACAGAGAGAGAGGGAGAGAGAGAGAGAGATGGATAGAGAGAGAGGGAGGGCGGGAGGGAGGGAGGGATAGATATTTATTGATCCAATAAAATGGGAAATTCTAGTGTTCAAGCAGCAAAATAAGTTGCACAGAATATAAATATAATGAAATACTAGGAGGCAGTACACATACATACAGTATACATGAAATAATACTAGGATACAGTATACATACATACAATATACAGAGAGGAAAATAAGTATTTAACACGCTGCTATTTAACAAGTTCTCCCACTTAGAAACCATGGAGGGTCTGATGTCCTCGTAGGTGCATGTCCACTGTGAGAGACATGTCCACTGTGAGAGACATGTCCACTGTGAGAGACAGGTCCACTGTGAGAGACATGTCCACTGTGAGAGACATGTCCACTGTGAGAGACATAATCTAAAAAAACATCCAGAAATCACAACGTATGATTTTTAACTATTTATTTGTATGATACAGCTGCAAGACCCTCAGACCCTCCATGGTTTCTAAGTGGGAGAACTTGTTAAATAGCAGGGTGTTAAATACTTATTATACTCACTGTACATGGAATAATACTAGGTTTAAATACAAGAATAATATGTAATATATACAAGTTGGCAGTACATATAAAATGTGTACCTGCCAAACTAGTAATGATGAATATCAACATGATGTTTGTGTTTGTGCAGGTTTGACTCGCGGCGAGCGGTCCAGCAGCTGAGAGCCTGCGGCGTCCTGGAGACGATCCGGATCAGCGCCGCCGGGTACCCGTCCAGGTCAGACTCTTCTTCTTCTGTTGTTCTCTGTCCCCGTCCCGGTCAGACTCTTCTTCTTCTGTTGTTCTCTGTCCCCGTCCGGGTCAGACTCTTCTTCTGTTGTTCTCTGTCCCCGTCCGGGTCAGACTCTTCTTCTGTTGTTCTCTGTCCCCGTCCGGGTCAGACTCTTCTTCTGTTGTTCTCTGTCGCCGTCCGGGTCAGACTCTTCTTCTTCTGTTGTTCTCTGTCCCCGTCCGGGTCAGACTCTTCTTCTGTTGTTCTCTGTCCCCGTCCGGGTCAGACTCTTCTTCTGTTGTTCTCTGTACCCGTCCGGGTCAGACTCTTCTTCTGTTGTTCTCTGTACCCGTCCGGGTCAGACTCTTCTTCTATTATTATATTATTATTCTGACTTTTAGTTTTCATAATATTCAGACCTTTTTTTCAGTATATACGCTGTGTCTCATCCTGATGTCCCCGTCTCCTCTCTAACTCGTCCCTTCACACTCAGGCGTCTCTTCCGTCTCACGAGGACATTTCTCCTCTAATCTAATAATCTGAGTGTGTGTGCGACGTGTTAGCAGCAGGAATAACATCTAAAGGTCATCTGCTGCTCCACAATCAGTCTTATACTACACATACTACTACACATACTACTACACATACTAGTACACATACTACAACACATACTACTACACATACTACTACACTAAACTACACATCCTACTACACATACTACTACACTAAACTACACATACTACACATACTACTACACATACTACTAAACATACTACTACACTAAACTACACATACTACTACACTAAACTACACATACTACTACACATACTACTACACATACTACACATACTACTACACTAAACTACACATCCTACTACACATCCTACTACACTAAACTACACATCCTACTACACTAAACTACACATCCTACTACACTAATTTAGACATCGGCCACAGTGTATGAATGTGTGTGATGGTGAATGTTTCCTGTAGATGTAAAAGCGCTTTGAGCAGCTGGAAAAGATATATAAATACACACATTTACATTTACATCCTACTACACTAAACTACACATCCTACTACTGTTGTGTTCCAGGTGGACGTACCCAGACTTCTTCAACAGGTACCGGGTGCTGCTGAAGAAGTCAGACATGACGTCGGCCGATAAGAAGCTGGTGTGCAGGAACCTGCTGGAGACGCTCATCAAGGTCACAAACTCATTCAAACTTTATTTAAAACGCCTGCTGAGACATGCACAAGGCTTCTGCAGGGAGAGATAAAATGGGTTTTGGTGTGTGTTGTCCTCATGTTGTCCTCATGTTGTCCCCATGTTGTCCTCATGTTGTCTTCATGTTGTCCTCATGTTGTCCTCATGTTGTCCTCATGTTGTCCTCATGTTACCCTCATGTTGTCTTCATGTTGTCCTCATGTTGTCCTCATGTTGCCCTCATGTTGTCTTCATGTTGTCCTCATGTTGTCCTCATGTTGTCCTCATGTTGTCCTCATGTTACCCTCATGTTGCCCCCATGTTGTCTTCATGTTGTCTTCATGTTGTCTTCATGTTGTCTTCATGTTGTCCTCCTGTTGACCCCATGATGTCCTCATGTTGTCCTCATGTTGTCCTCATGTTACCCTCATGTTGTCTTCATGTTGTCTTCATGTTGTCCTCCTGTTGACCCCATGTTGTCTTCATGTTGCCCTCATGTTGTTGTCATGTTGTCCCCTTGCTGTCCTCGTGTTGCCCTCATGTTGCCCTCATGTTGTCCCCATGTTGTCTTCATGTTGTCCTCATGTTGACCCCATGTTGTCTTCATGTTGCTCTCATGTTGCCCTCATGTTGTCCTCATGTTGCCCTCATGTTGTCTTCATGTTGCCCTCATGTTGTCTTCATGTTGTCCTCATGTTGCCCTCATGTTGTCTTCATGTTGCCCTCATGTTGTCTTCATGTTGCCCTCATGTTGACCCCATGTTGTCTTCATGTTGCCCTCATGTTGTTGTCATGTTGTCCCCATGTTGTCTTCATGTTGTCCTCATGTTGACCCCATGTTGTCCCCATGTTGTCTTCATGTTGTCCTCATGTTGACCCCATGTTGTCTTCATGTTGCTCTCATGTTGCCCTCATGTTGTCCTCATGTTGTCCTCATGTTGTCCTCATGTTGCCCTCATGTTGTCCTCATGTTGCCCTCATGTGGTCCTCATGTTGCCCTCATGTTGTCTTCATGTTGTCTTCATGTTGTCTTCATGTTGCTCTCATGTTGCCCTCATGTTGT
>NC_048422.1:24696057-24697434 GCF_013103735.1 Etheostoma cragini | reverse complement strand
CCCCCCCCCCTTCTCACCTAGCTGTCCTGTCCATTAAAGGCAAAAAAGCCCAAAAATAGTCTAAGAAAATAAATAAAATAAAATAAAAGATGTCACCTGGTGTCCCACGGTCTTGCGGTGATCCTTGTTGGGGGCTTTGGGAGTCGGCTTTGCTGCTCGGACGTTGACCCTGGAGGACTTCGGGGGGGCGGCGGCGGCGCTCTTCTCATTGAACAGATCAGCTACCAGCTGAAACTGAGAGGAAACACAAACACTGGGAAATCGAACCTTTCTGCAACAACTTTTGAGATTTTTACGTCTTTCCCCATTTATTAAAAGCCTTTTTATCACTTTTTTGCCAAATTTGAGTTCCTAGACTTGATCTTTTTGACTTATACATATATATATTTTCTGTATATATATATTTTCTTTCTAAAACAGTCCAATCGATCTGACTATTCATGGACATAATAATCTGTTCTGCCTGACCTTATTCTCTACTTCACTATTTTACTTTAAATATCAAAATGTATACTTTTCCCAACTGTACGTATTTAGTACCTAGATATTCATATATTTTTTAGACGTTATATATATTTATGACTCTACAGGCTCTGCACCCAAATAAGCATTTATGTATTTTCATGTATGCAGCTAATAACTCGACGTTTCGCAGTGTTTTTAATTGTTTCTGTGCTGATCTTTAAGTCTTGTGTTGTCTTCCCGTCAACCATGACACATTATTATCACTTTTTATCACACTTTTTTAAAATGTTTTTCCAAAGTTATTTGATATTTTTAATGTTAACATTTCCAGCACTTACTTCAAAAGCACATTATTTTTTGTGACAAAAAAAAAATAAAAATGGGTCAAATTTGTCCCGAGGACAACATGAGGGTTAAGCTGTGCACTGTGCACGTAGTTTTGTACGACAGTGAACTGTGGGACGACAGTAAAGAAATCTGGAATCTGGGCTCTCTGTTTATTAAGGCCAATTAAATGTATGTCTGGTTGTTTCTATGGTAACTGTTAGCCCATAGTAGGAGAAAGAGATATAGTATGATGAAAGTAGGTCTTTCCATTCATTTTGAATGAGGGTAGTACTGTGGCATCTTTTGCCCTATTTATTAAATGCCAAATCCATGTGGTTTGAGGTTTATGTCCCGTTCCCCCTGACAACGGGACGTTGTCACGGTGCAGTCTGTCAGAGAGTCAAACAAAGATCCATGTGTAATAAAGAATCCATTCATGTAGTCTAATGAATGAATGAGATGTGACAGATGAGTGAACCCACTGAAAGATTTGACCCACTTCTTCTTCTTCTTCTTAAAGGGACAGTACACCCAACACTGCCTCCACACAGCTCTCACAGAGCCACTTCTTCTTAAAGGGACAGT
>NC_048422.1:24691937-24695957 GCF_013103735.1 Etheostoma cragini | reverse complement strand
CATATTGTTGTCCCTTTGTAACATATTGTTGTCCCTCTGTAACATATTGTTGTCCCTCTGTAACATATTGTTGTCCCTCTGTAACATACTGTTGTCTCTTTGTAACATATTGTTGTCCCTCTGTAATTGTTGTCCCTCTGTAACATATTGTTGTCTCTTTGTAACATATTGTTGTCCCTTTGTAACATATTGTTGTCCCTTTGTAACATATTGTTGTCCCTTTGTAACATATTGTTGTCTCTTTGTAATATATTGTTGTCCCTTTGTAACATGTTGTTGTCCCTTTGTAACATATTGTTGTCCCTTTGTAACATATTGTTGTCCCTCCGTAACATATTGTTGTCCCTCTGTAACATATAGTTGTCTCTTTGTAACATATTGTTGTCCCTTTGTAATATATTGTTGTCCTTTTCTAACATATTGTTGTTGTCCCTTTGTAACATATTGTTGTTCCTGTGTAACATATTGTTGTTCCTTTGTAACATATTGTTGTCCCTTTGTAACATATTGTTGTCTCTTTGTAATATATTGTTGTTGTCCCTTTGTAACATATTGTTGTCCCTTCGTAACATATTGTTGTCCCTTTGTAACATATTGTTGTCTCTTTGTAATATATTGTTGTTGTCCCTTTGTAACATATTGTTGTCCCTTTGTAACATATTGTTGTCCCTTTGTAACATATTGTTGTCTCTTTGTAACATATTGTTGTTGTCCCTCTGTAACATATTGTTGTCTCTTTGTAACATGTTGTTGTTGTCCCTCTGTAACATATTGTTGTCCCTTTGTAACATATTGTTGTCCCTTTGTAACATATTGTTGTCCCTTTGTAACATATTGTTGTCTCTTTGTAACATATTGTTGTTGTCCCTCTGTAACATATTGTTGTCTCTTTGTAACATATTGTTGTTGTCCCTCTGTAACATATTGTTGTCCCTTTGTAACATATTGTTGTCTCTTTGTAATATATTGTTGTCCCTTTGTAACATATTGTTGTTCTCCCTTTGTAACATGTTGTTGTCCCTCTGTAACATATTGTTGTCCCTTTGTAACATATTGTTGTCCCTTTGTGACATATTGTTGTCCCTTTGTAACATATTGTTGTCCCTTTGTAATATATTGTTGTCCTTTTGTAACATATTGTTGTTGTCCCTTTGTAACATATTGTTGTCCCTTTGTAACATATTGTTGTCCCTTTGTAACATATTGTTGTCTCTTTGTAACATATTGTTGTTGTCCCTCTGTAACATATTGTTGTCTCTTTGTAACATATTGTTGTTGTCCCTTTGTAATATATTGTTGTCCCTTTGTAACATATTGTTGTTCTCCCTTTGTAACATGTTGTTGTCCCTCTGTAACATATTGTTGTCCCTTTGTAACATATTGTTGTCCCTTTGTGACATATTGTTGTCCCTTTGTAACATATTGTTGTCTCTTTGTAATATATTGTTGTCCTTTTGTAACATATTGTTGTTGTCCCTTCGTAACATATTGTTGTCCCTTTGTAACATATTGTTGTCTCTTTGTAACATATTGTTGTCCCTTTGTAACATATTGTTGTCTCTTTGTAACATATTGTTGTCTCTTTGTAACATATTGTTGTTGTCCCTTTGTAACATGTTGTTGTCCCTTTGTAACATATTGTTGTTGTCCCTTTGTAACATGTTGTTGTCCCTTTGTAACATGTTGTTGTCCCTTTGTAACATATTGTTGTCCCTTTGTAACATATTGTTGTCCCTTTGTAACATATTGTTGTCCTGTTTGACTGACCGCAGTAGGTGTAGATGTGGTTGGGCTCCAGGAAGCGGACCTTCAGGTTGTGCAGCACCGCCGGCTCGTGGAGGTAGCTCAGCGCCGTCAGGTCGTTCTCTCCCACCAGGATGTCCGGGTTACGCAGGAAGGGAAGAGGGTTCGACTTCGGACCCACGGGGTACTCCACAAGCTGGAAGACAAAATACACCGTCAGGGTACTGCAGAGGCTGGAAGACAAAATACACCGTCAGGGTACTGCAGAGGCTGGAAGACAAAATACACCGTCAGGGTACTGCAGAGGCTGGAAGAAATACTAATAAGCCATGAGGGTATATATTATAGACAGTGGATGCTTTTTAACGGGGCCTTAAAACCTTTTTAGGAGAGATTTTGATTGAACTCTTCAACTTTTCCTTTTGTTTATTTCATTTTTATTTTCATGCTCTCCATGTGTTTTTATTTTTAGAACTTACCTGTTTTATCATGTAGAACTTGATAACATATAAAGTTATAATAATAATGATAATAATAATAATAATAATAATAATAATAATAATAATAATAATAATAAATGAAGTGCAGTACCGTTTCATCCTCCAGTTTCAGGTGAAGCACCGGCTCTCCTTCTTTATAATCTTTGACAATCTCGGCACCTTTCCACACCTCCTCGGGGTCGGGGATCCACACCCGGGTGAACTGGAACATGAGGACAACATGAAGACAACATGAGGGCAGCAGGAAGACAGCATGAAGACAACATGAAGACAACATGAGGACAACATGAGGGCAACATGAAGACAGCATGAAGACAACATGAAGAAAACATGAGGACAACATGAGGGCAACATGAAAACAACATGAGGACAACATGAGGACAACATGAAGACAACATGAGGACAACATGAAGACAACATGAAGACAACATGGGGACAACATGAAGACAACATGAAGACAACATGAAGACAGCATGAAGACAACATGAGGACAACATGAAGACAACATGAAGACAACATGAAGACAACATGAGGACAACATGAGGACAACATGAGGGCAGCATGAAGACAGCATGAAGACAACATGAGGACAACATGAAGACAGCAGGAAGACAACATGAAGACAACATGAAGACAACATGAGGACAACATGAGGGCAACATGAAGACAGCATGAAGACAACATGAAGGCAACATGAGGGCAACATGAGAACAACATGAGGACAACATGAGGACAACACTAGGGCAGCATGAAGACAACATGAGGACAACATGAAGACAGCATGAAGACAACATGAAGACAACGTGAGGACAACATGAAGACAACATGAAGACAACATGAAGACAACATGAGGACAACATGAAGGCAACATGAAGAAAACATGAGGACAACATGAAGGCAACATGAAGAAAACATGAGGACAACATGAGGGCAACATGAGGACAACACTAGGGCAGCATGAAGACAGCATGAAGACAGCATGAAGACAACATGAAGACAACATGAGGACAACATGAAGACAACATGAGGACAACATGAAGGCAACATGAAGAAAACATGAGGACAACATGAAGGCAACATGAGGACAACATGAGGACAACATGAGGACAACATGAGGACAACATGGGGACAACATGAGGACAACATGAGGAAGTGACTGCGTTGATAAACATGAAGGAAAATTATTAACGTCCCAAAACAACTTCTGCTTTTTATTCTTTTACTGTGAACACGGCGTTCATTTGTTATTAATACTCTTCTCAGCAGCTTCACATCCATCTGGACATTATCCTGTTGATCTAGACTCTTCATCATCCATCATCATCATCATCCATCATCCATCCATCATCATCATCCATTATCCATCCATCATCCATCATCATCATCATCCATTATCCATCATCCATCCATCATCCATCCATCATCTGGACATTATCCTGTTGATCTAGACTCTTCATCATCCATCATCATCATCATCCATCATCCATCCATCATCCATCATCATCATCCATCAATCATCCATCATCCATCATCATCATCCATCCATCATCTGGACATTATCCTGTTGATCTAGACTCTTCATCATCCATCATCATCATCATCCATCAATCATCCATCATCCATCATCCATCCATCACTAAGGGCGGCTGTGGCTCAGTGGTAGAGCGGTTGCCTGCCAATCAGAAGGTTGGTGGTTCGGTCCCCGCCCCTGCAGTCATTGTCCAAGTGTCCTTGGGCAAGACACTGAACCCCGAGTTGCCCCCGGTGCTGCGCATCG
>NC_048422.1:24685963-24691837 GCF_013103735.1 Etheostoma cragini | reverse complement strand
TGTTGCGCTGTGGGGTTGCGTGGCGGTGTTGCATGGCGGTGTTGCGTGGCGGTGTTGCGTGGCGGTGTTGCGTGGCGGTGTTGCATGGCGGCGTTGCGTGCTGTCTTACCCGTAGATGTCGAGGACCCCGATGAAGGAGTGCTGCTTAGACGAGGTGTGCAGGGCGTGGTTGATGTGCTCCACGATCCAGTCGAACATGCGGGCGTAGACGTGCTTGGCGAGCGCGTCGCGGGCGTTGGTCGCCTGCTGGCTCGACATCTTCTTCACGTACGTCTCCGACGCCGTCGCCAGCTTCCTGTGGCACAGCCAGTGCTCCATCTGCTGCAGCTCCACGCCCAGCAGACGGCAGAAGTGCTGCAGGTGGAGGTCGTCTCCCTGGAACACAGAATGTGTGTGTGAGTATGTGTGTGTCTGTGAATGCGAATTTGAATGTGAGTGTGTGTGTGTGTGTGTGAGTGAGAGTTAATGTGAGAATGTGTGAGTGTGAGTGTGTGTGAGTGTGTGTGAGTGTTTGTATGTCTGTGTCTGAGTGTGTGTGGGCGTGAGTGCGTGTATGTGTGTGTGAGTGCGTGTGTGTGTGTGTGTCGTACCGAGACATGACAGGACTCTCCATCTCGCTCCGAGCAGATTTCGATGTTTCCCAGATGGAGAATAGAGGCCATCACTTTAAAGATGCTGCTCTGACTCGCGTCCTTTATCCCTGGAGACACACAGACACACACACACACACACACACACACACACACACAGTATGAGGTCTGTAACTCCCTGTGGAAGGACCTTAGGGTGCTGTGTGCTCTCTCCCGGCTGACTGTAGCGGTGTAGATGCTAACCGCTAACGCTACGACCCTGGGGTTCCCCTCTAACTATCCAGCTTCCTCATACATTTCACTCTACATTCATTTTGATTTCAGGTTTATTTAACAGGGACAAGGCACACTAATAAAGCATTTAAAAAGAAAAATGTGCCAGAATTTTAAATTGGGAAAAATTAGAAGTTGGAAAAAAGGTTATAAATTGCAATATATCGCAAAATATTGCAATATGTTAAAAATAGCAATATTGTATTGCGGAATAAGTATCGTGATAATATCGTATCGGGAGGCATTTGGTGATTCCCCCCCCCCCATGAAATACTAGTATACAATATACATATAATTATAACAGGATAAGAAGAACAAGAACACAAGAACACATATGAATATGTACAGCAATGAAGGAGGAGATCCGAGCAGGGAACCCTACAACCAGACATGTTCTCCTGAGACAGGAGGACGTATGGACGTGTGTCTCACCGAGCAGCGTGAAGGCCTCTCTGGTCTTCTCGAAGTCTTCAGCGTCGTCCACCCCCTCGATGAAGATGTTCTGCCCCAGGGACGTGAAGGTGAAGTCTTCTGCGCTGGCTGGGACACCACAACACGTTATTACAAGGCTGCAGGGTCCAAGCATCAAGATGGATTTCGGTTTATTTATATTTAGCATTGCATTATGGGACCTTTATCTGTGCTTCAACAACTATCGTAGTGACCTATTCTACTATATAAATATCTACAGTATCTATCTATCTATCTATCTATCTATCTATCTATCTATCCATAACACTTTTAATATAACAACAACAAGCCGCTGGAATATTGAGGCAAAAGCGCCCCAAAAAGGTGTTGAAAGTTTTGAAAAAAGCATCAAACAATGTCAAAAAGTGAAAAAAACAAGTTTTACTGACTGAGCAGCTTTTATGAGAATTTTAAATAACAGAAACTGTTCTGTATGTTAATTACACAACATTTCTTTTCTTAATTAGTGGACAAAGTCGGGGTGATGAGGTGAGGGAAAGTTTAATAGAAACAGGTCAAAGGAAACCGACTCACTGAGACCGAGGTCTTTGAACTCGGGTCGACTGGCCGACGCACACAGCTGGTAGAAGATGTGATAGTTCCTCTCGTCTTCAGCCTGGGGGACACATGGGTTGGACACATGGGTCAACACATGAGACGGACACATGGGTCAACACATGTGACAACACATGGGACAACACATGGGACGGACACATGGGACGGACACATGGGACGGACACATGGGTCAACACATGGGACAACACATGGGTCAACACATGGGACAACACATGGGTCAACACATGGGACGGACACATGGGTCAACACATGGGTCAACACATGGGACGGACACATGGGTCAACACATGGGACGGACACACGGGACGGACACATGGGACGGACAAGTGGGAAAACACATGGGTCAACACGTGGGAGAACACGTGGATCAACACGTGGATGTGTTGTCCCATGTGTCCGTCCCATGTGTTGTCCCATGTGTTGACCCATGTGTCAGACCCATGTGTCCGTCCCATGGGTCAGACCCATGGGACGGACACATGGGTCTGACACATGGGTCAACACGTGGATCAACACTTGGATCAACACATGGGACAACACATGGGACGGACACATGGGGCGGACACATGGGGCGGACACATGGGTCAACACATGGGTCGGACACACGGGTCAACAAATGGGATGGACACATGGGACGGACACGTGGGTCGACACGTGGGTCAACACGTGGATCAACACGTGGGACAACACATGGGATAACACATGGGATGGACACATGGGACGGACACATGGGACGGACACATGGGTCGGACACACGGGTCAACACGTGGATCAACACATGGGATGGACACATGGGACGGACATGTGGGTCGACACGTGGGTCAACACATGGGATGGACACATGGGACGGACACGTGGGTCAACACGTGGATCAACACGTGGATCAACACGTGGATCAACACGTGGGACAACACGTGGGTTAGACCCATGGGACGGACCAATGGGAGAACACAGTGACACACAGTGACACAAACACACACACACACACACAGTGTAAGAAAGAGATGCTGTTAGCTGTCTCTATGGATCCACCGACCTGGAAGACGACGCGGGACTTCTCCAGCAGGTACGTCCTCATGTTGGCTCCGATGATGTTGTACTGCTGGCTGAAGCCGATCTGAATGTACTTCCCAAAGCGACTGCTGTTGTCGTTCCGCGTGGTTTTAGCGTTTCCAATCGCCTGAAAATGACACAATACCCAGCAAATATTAGGATATCATCTGCAAAGATACAGAGCTAACATTAGGATATCATCTGCAAAGATACACAGCCAACATTAGGATATCATCTGCAAAGATACAGAGCTAACATTAGGATATCATCTGCAAAGATACAGAGCTAACATTAGGATACCATCTGCAAAGATAGGCCGATATTAGGCATTTCCTGATATCTGTATTTATAATATCGTAATATATCGGATTTTTACATAGTAATTTGTATCGGAATCGGCCTTAAAAGTCCTTCATCGGTCGGGCTCTATCGTGTAATAATCAGTTTGATCTTGTACGGAACAGTTCCCCGAGGTTTTGAAGGCGATCTGCATCCAGACATCATCTGTCGAGAGAAAGTGGTGATGCAGCTCAGTATCCTTCCACCCAGCCCTAGTTTATCCCCAGCGGCGGGGAACTAAATCTGTCAAATTGAACTGTTTGATGTCAGCACTAGAATGAAAAAACAACTTGTTTTTTCTTTGATTTCCACAAACAAGAAGTCCCCCGGAGTCCTGCTGTTTCAGTCGGTGTTTCCAGAAGCAGACTACACCTGGATGATCAGACGTGACATGGATCTGGGATCAAACACAGCTTCCACGAGGACTCAACCTGATTTCATTTCAACATGATTCAGTCAGGATCCCTACTTTTAACTTCTCTGTCTGCTAACGCTTCGGCATTTCATTCTCACATTTTGTCAACTCAATAACTACTCACTAGTTAATGAGACTACTCACTAACACTCACTATGTGTTAGTGAGTAGTCTGCATCAACAGGAGACCATATCTAGGAGAGAGCCTGAGTCTGAGACAACGTCCTCTCACTGACCTCCATGATGGGACTGGAGGCGAGCACTTTCTCCTCCACGTTGGTGTCGTTAGCCGAGCCGCCCACCGTGGCAAAGAAACGCATCGCGTACTTTGCAGAAACCGTCTTTCCTGCGCCGGACTCTCCGCTCACAATGATCGACTGGTTCCTCTCGTCCCTAAAAACATCAGACGCAAAGATATTAGAAAGCATCCAGAAAAAAACAGGATTAGAATTGTAACTATCATTTCCCATTTTATTATCTCTCTATCTCTCCATCTCTCCATCCATCCATCTATCTCTCTATCTATCTATCTAATTAGTTTAAGAGTAATCGAAAGCTACATTTAGTGAGAGTTGTGTGCTAGACAGTGTTAACTCGACTGATTTGTCTTTTTAGACGACTGATGTAGCGTCGCCATTTGGACGTTTCCTCAACAAAGCCAGTTTAGGGAAGTCTAGAGAGGAACTAATCTGAAGGCCAGGACAGCCCGATCCGGTTGGGGAGAGATCTAGTCTTACCAGGCACCTCTTCATAACCTGTCTCTCTTAGTTATGAGGTTATACATCTAGACCACCAGGGCACTAGACCTACTCTATCTGTAAATTATAGAGAGGTCTAGACCTACTCTATCTGTAAATTATAGAGAGGTCTAGACCTGCTCTATCTGTAAATTATAGAGGTCCAGACCTGCTCTATCTGTAAATTATAGAGAGGTCGAGACCTGCTCTATCTGTACATTATAGAGAGGTCTAGACCTGCTCTATCTGTAAATTATAGAGAGGTCGAGACCTGCTCTATCTGTAAATTATAGAGAGGTCTAGACCTGCTCTATCTGTAAATTATAGAGAGGTCTAGACCTGCTCTATCTGTAAATTATAGAGAGGTCTAGACCTGCTCTATCTGTAAATTATAGAGTGGTCTAGACCTGCTCTATATGTAAATTATAGAGAGGTCTAGACCTGCTCTATCTGTAAAGTGTCTCAAGATAACTTCTGTTATGATTTGATAAATAATAACTTTGAATTGAATGTTGTGACCTGGCCATCTGCTTGTACGCCTCCTCAGCCACAGCGAAGATGTGCGGGTCCATGTCGCCCATGTTCTGCCCGCTGTACGCCCGGATCACCTCCTCGCCATAAATATGCAGCTGGTCATACGGGTTGATGGCCACCAGCACGATGCCTGCACACATCAACACATTTCTTTTTTTAATTATCTGTTTGTCACTTTTAAATATATTTTTTGTCACTATTTAACATATTTTTGTCCCTTTTTCAGTGTTTTTTTAAAATGTTTTTGTCCCTTCGCAACATATTTTTGTCCCTTTGTAACATATTGTTGTCCCTCTGTAACATATTGTTGTCCCTCTGTAACATATTGTTGTCTCTCTGTAACATATTGTTGTCTCTTTGTAACATATTGTTGTCCCTCTGTAATATACTGTTGTCTCTTTGTAACATACTGTTGTCTCTTTGTAACATATTGTTGTCTCTATGTAACATATTGTTGTCCCTTTGTAACATATTGTTGTCCCTTTGTAACATATTGTTGTCCCTCTGTAACATATTGTTGTCCCTTTGTAACATATTGTTGTCCCTCTGTAATATATTGTTGTCTCTTTGTAACATACTGTTGTCTCTTTGTAACATATTGTTGTCTCTATGTAACATATTGTTGTCTCTATGTAACATATTGTTGTCTCTTTGTAACATATTGTTGTCTCTATGTAACATATTGTTGTCTCTATGTAACATATTGTTGTCCCTTTGTAACATATTGTTGTCCCTTTGTAACATATTGCTGTCCCTCTGTAACATATTGTTCTCCCTTTGTAACATATTGTTGTCTCTCTGTAACACACTGTTGTCCCTTTGTAACATATTGTTGTCCCTTTGTAACATATTGTTGTCCCTTTGTAACATATTGTTGTCCCTTTGTA
>NC_048422.1:24684336-24685863 GCF_013103735.1 Etheostoma cragini | reverse complement strand
TTAAGAGTTTATTCCAACCAGACCAGAGTGGTGATTGGTGGAACAGTGGAAAGATGAACCAAGACGGCTTTTGGTAGTATTTTTTGTTTCTGTCCACTTTGAATGAAGTGTGTCTGTATATGTGTTGCAGTGTGTAGTCTGAGCGTTGGTGTGTGCAGCTGCTCTATAATCCTCTTGCTAAACTCTGAGTTAGTTTTGATGAAGACGAGCCACTTAAATCCTGATTAATCTGATCTGCTGCTCCATCTGCTCCCTGTTCACTCTGCTGACTCAGACACCAGCTGATAAAGGACCAGTTCTTAATTATTATTATTAGAAATTAAACTGCTGCACATTACTTCACGTTGTATTACAGTCCTTCCAGAAAAATCCAGAGCTTTTTGTGAAAACTGGAGGAGGAGGGAGAATTTGAATGAAGGGTTTTTATGATGATAAAAGTAGTGATTCTTTACATGGAGTCTGGTTGGTATGTTGTTGGGGATTTTGGGGCTGTTTCATGTTTACTATTTAATGTAAAAAATGATGATTTGTTGTTTATTAATATGCAGATATATTTTTTTGATTCATTTGTCAAATTCAGTCTCAGTTTGTCTTCTAACAACACATTCTCACTAACAAGTTGTACTCCACGTAAATAATCACTACTTTTAGCGTGTATAGAGCAGCATATCTCCACCAGACTCCATGTAAATAATCACTACTTTTAGCGTGTATAGATCAGCATATCTCCACCAGACTCCATGTAAACAATCACTACTTTTAGCGTGTATAGAGCAGCATATCTCCACCAGACTCCATGTAAATAATCACTACTTTTAGCATGTATAGAGCAGCATGTCTCCACCAGACTCCATGTAAATAATCACTACTTTTAGCGTGTATAGAGCAGTATATCTCCACCAGACTCCATGTAAATAATCACTACTTTTAGCGTGTATAGAGCAGCATATCTCCACCAGACTCCATGTAAATAATCACTACTTTTAGCGTGTATAGAGCAGCATATCTCCACCAGACTCCATGTAAATAATCACTACTTTTAGTGTGTACAGTGCAGAATATCTCGACATGTAAATGGGTGAATTAAGTAGACTAAGTAGCAGTTGACAATTAAACCCTAAATCTTTTCGTTATTCATTTACAAAATCATATCTACTCAAATTGTATTTTTATTATTATATTATTTGTCTATGTTTTGCCCCGATGTCTTATTTTCTTTTGTCTCAGATTCCTATTTTGCTTCTTTTTGTTTCTTCTAGTTATTTAATGAGCTTTTTTTTTAGAGATTAATATATTATTATATGTCATAAAATATGCAGCTCTAGTGTAGAGAAGGAACACGCTTTTATTTTGAAGGATCGTGTCGGCTGTGTGTGCACATCTGAAGCCGACCTTTAGTCGTCAGGACAGGTACAGGTGTGTTGTAGCTTCCTGTCAGACGCGGGCCGCAGGTTGGACCCACGGGCCACAGGTTGGACCCGCGGGCCGCAGGTTGGACCCACGGGCCACAGGTTGGACCCACGGGCC
>NC_048422.1:24681366-24684236 GCF_013103735.1 Etheostoma cragini | reverse complement strand
CACACAGACAGACACACACAGACACACACATACACACAGACACACACACACATACACACACACAGACACACACACACAGACACACACACACACACACAGACACACAAAGTAAAGTATGTAAAGTTACATTATATAAGAACTATTTTAAAGTAAAGATGATTATTAATTATGATTAATTATTAATAATGACCATATTCATGCAGAGACGAATGGTAACAGCTGATTTAAACGCGTGTAAGGAACCGACTCAGACTGGAGGACAGAGATGAACGTGTGTTATTAAGTTATTAATAAATATTAATATCATGATTATTAATCTCACCGCCAGGAATCTTTAAATAAATACAGGTAGTACTCAAATGTATTCACATTAGTATTTACATGTCATATATCGTGTATTTGTTAGATATTATATGTAATAATACATCTCCTATTTATTAAGACTAATAAACCCTCACGTTTCTCTCTGGACCGATTGTGGGGCCCCAACCCTCACTTTGGAAACCGCGCGCGTGTGTGTGTGTGTGTGTGCGTGTGTGTGTGTCTGTGTGTGTGTGCGTGCGTGTGTGTGTATGTGTGTGTGTGCGTGTGTGCGTTTGTGTGTGTGTGTGTGTGTGTTTGTGTGTGTGTGTGTGTGTGTGTGTGCGTGTGTGTGTCTGTGTGTGTGTGTGTGTGTGTGTGTGTGTGTCTGTGTGTGTGTGTGTGTGTGTGCGCGCACACAGTAGAAACCTGCCTGACAGAGAGTCAGGAAGCAGCCAATCAGGTGTCCGTGTGTCTGTCCGGAAGTCTTCTTCTTCTTCACTCTGCAGCCGGGTGTTTTTTTTAACGTTACGTCTCGCGGATCTTTTAACGTGTTTACCGTGTTGGATTAACGTGTGTAACCAAGGAAACGACGCACGGTATCTGTAGCTGTACGGGAGGGACCCCTTTCCGACCGAGACGAGTGACCGAAACTCCGCCGGGGACACCTGCCCGACCCCGGGACACACCTGCAGCCCGCGCGCTACGGGGCATGCGGACTAACAGCTGACCGGTGTCTCCGCGGCTTTAGACCAACAACCTTCCCAATAAAAAGGAGTTTGATGGATTTGTAAGGACGCCGTTGGTTCTTTGGGATCATGTCTGTGAACGAGTTGTACACAAAGGTGAGTCCCTTCACCTGTGAGACACCGTGACGTCACACTGTTTCCTGGTTCAACGCTGACCACACACTGCATTCACAACTCCTTTTTAAAAAGCTTCTTTTTAACAAACAGGGCGGTGTTGTTCCAAAGTTCACAGCATTCGTGTCTACAGGTCACGGCATCGTGCACCAAACCTAACGTTATTTTCATGGAATTCTGCGCGCTGAGTCGCGTCTGCGGGCGGTTCAGCGGTCGCGTTGAAAGTGATCAAAAGTTTAAATAATATCTCCATCATAGCTGTGTGGTTTATTAAATATGAGCCGAATGTTTCAGAGGACAGGGGCACATTTGTTGGCACGTCGGTTTGTGAAGTTTTGTCATGACAACTGACAGTCTCGTATAGATTTACATAATTTTGAATGGACTTCAATGCGACACAGGTAGCAGACGACTTAAGGCGGGGGAGGACTTCTTTGGCTGAAAGCAAACCCAGTTTCGTGACTTATTAAAAGTTATTTCCATGATGCAATCTGGTAGTTAAAGCATTATACTTTATGTTGTGAGTGAGGCAGCAGCGTGATGGCTTGTTATTAAAAAAGAAAAACACACGGAAGCTTTCAGAAAATGATCAAAGTTCTTCTTTAAAAAAAGAATGATTCTTTTTTTTATAGTTAGTTAGTATAGTTTATAGTTTATAGTATTATAAAAGATCAAATAGACACCTAATGTTAAATCATGCACCTACCAGTTACAATTACTAACAAAGAGTTACAATACATCCTTAAATCTGCTTTAATAACGACTTTAGCTCGTTGTGATGTCACGGTTACGTCACAGTGATGTCATGACATGAGACTACAAATGTCTCACTGAATTAGAGAGTTTAACTGTGTAAATGTCCGAAATAGTGTGCGTTGTTAACACAAGAACAACAACAGGGAAACCAGTGTGAAAGCTGGGTCTGTTGTGCAGGCAGAGCCTAAATCAGATACTCTCCAGGTGCATTGTGGGAAACGCAGGCTAACACTTTGACTTTTGTATTTGGCCAGCTGGTCTCTGTCCCGGCATTTAAAAAAGTCTCACTTTACCTTTCTCCTTTGTAGTCCCAACACACGCACACATGCACAGACACACACACTTACACTGACACACACACGCAGCCACACACAGACACTAACACACTGACACACTTACACAGACACACACACACTCACACACTCACACAGACACACACACTCACACACTCACACACACACTTACACAGACACACACACTTACCCAGACACACACACTTACACTGACACACACACGCAGCCACACACAGACACACACACGCACACACACAGACACTAACACACTGACACACAAACACAGCCACACACAGACACTAACACAATGACACACTGACACACAAACACAGCCACACACAGACACTAACACACTGACACACTGACACACAAACACAGCCACACACAGACACACACTCACACACTCACACAGACACACACACACGGACACACACACACACACTCACACACAAGAAGCCATGTTATGCTCTCTACTATCTGACTGACGTGTGATGTCATCAGTGTTTGATTGTCTCTAGAACTGTTGTTTTTTATTTATGAAGGAAATTAAATCCCAATATTAAATACTATGAATATATGAAATCACTACTTTTAGTGTGTATAGAGCAGCATATCTCCACCAGACTCCATGTAAATAATCACTACTTTTAGCCTGTAT
>NC_048422.1:24680016-24681266 GCF_013103735.1 Etheostoma cragini | reverse complement strand
AGATACTTCACTGCAGGACACACTGGTCCCTGGACACAGGACTCAGATACTTCACTGCAGGACACATACTGGTACACACTGGTCCCTGGACACAGGACTCAGATACTTCACTGCAGGACACACTGGTCCCTGGACACAGGACTCAGACACTTTACTGCAGGACACACTGGTCCCTGGAGACAGTACTCAGACACTTCACTACAGGACACAGTACACATTGGTCCCTGGACACAGGACTCAGATACTTCACTGCAGTACACACTGGTACACACTGGTCCCTGGAGACAGTACTCAGACACTTTACTGCAGGACACACTGGTCCCTGGAGACAGTACTCAGATACTTCACTGAAGGACACACTGGTCCCTGGACACAGTACTCAGATACTTCACTGAAGGACACACTGGTCCCTGGACACAGTACTCAGATACTTCACTGCAGGACACAGTACACACTGGTCCCTGGACAGAGTACTCAGATACTTCACTGCAGGACACAGTACACACTGGTCCCTGGACACAGTACTCAGATACTTCACTACAGGAAAGATATTGGTACACACTGTGATAATACTCCACTGCTTCCAAAACTTACTGCAGTACAAGTATTATAAGTGAAATATTGTATAAATATAAATAAAGACTTTTTTCTCAAAATATTTCAACATATACATTTTATATTGAAATATTTAAAAGAAATCTTGACATATTTAGATTTTCTATTCTTGAAATATTTTTTTTTTTATCTTGAATTATTTAGATTTTTTTCTTGAAATAGTTCAACTTTTTTCTTTTCTTTTATTGTGCAGGAAGATCTCATCAACGGGGTCCGGGGGTCTAGTGTGTTTAGGGAGTCTACAGAAAACTTAGTTACCTTTCACTCAGACTGTGTCCAGATGCTGCTGGACGCATCGATAATGAGCAGGCTGTGAGGCTTTTATTGTGAAAGTCTGGAGGAAGTGGACCTGTGTCCAGATGCTGCTGGACGCATCGATAGTGAGCGAGCTGTGAGGCTTTTATTGTGAAAGTCTGGAGGAAGTGGCCGTGTTTACCTGAACAGCTGATCCATCTTCTCTGAGACAACGCGCTGTCTCTCCGTCTCTCTCCGCTCTCTCAGAGCTTTGGCTCGTTCTCTCATCTTCGCCTGTCTCTCCACCGACGTCTCCATCTTCTCCTCCATCTCCTGCAGCAGCTGCTGCTCCTCCGCCTGCAGCAGCACACGCAGCCTGGAGACAGACAGACGGGGGGGGG
>NC_048422.1:24675340-24679916 GCF_013103735.1 Etheostoma cragini | reverse complement strand
AGATGGAGCAGGTCTAGACCTCTCTATAATTTACAGATAGAGCAGGTCTAGACCTCTCTATAATTTACAGATGGAGCAAGTCTAGACCACTCTATAATTTACAGATAGAGCAGGTCAAGACCTCTCTATAATTTATAGAGATATAGAGATTATAGAGATATAGACACAGATATACAGATACACAGATATACAGATACACAGATATACAGATATACAGATATACAGAGACTATATAGAGACACTGATACTGGAGTACACATATATAGATATACACATATATAGATATACAGATGTGTGGAAATTGCAGCAAGATGCAAGAGAAAATTTCTCACGTTGAGCACACGAAAAGCGCGGCTCGTTTATTCAAGAAGAGAAAACCATAGAATACAGAATAAGGTGCTGATCCTAACGCCGACCTCATAACGTCCCACGTCCTCACGTCCCACGTCCTCACGTCCCACGTCCTCACGTCCCACGTCCTCACGTCCCACGTCCTCACGTCCCATGTCATCACGCAGTCACAACATTTAAAGGGGCCGTGTTCCCTGAACAGTTATCATTAACTGTGGTGACTCGAGGGCAGGAAGTCACATGTCTCATTGAATGTGTGTGGAACAACACTCAGCAACAATACACATATACACATATACACATATACACATATACACATATACACATATACACATATACACATATACACATATACACATACACACATATACACATATACACATATACACATGTACACATATACACATATACACATATACACATATACACATATACACATACACACATATAAACATATACACATATACACATATACACATACACACATATACACATGTACACATGTACACATATACACATATACACATATACACATATACACATACACACATATACACATATACACATATACACATATGCAGATATACACATATACACATATACACATATGCAGATATACACATATACACATATGCAGATATACACATATACACATATACACATATACACATATACAGATACTATGTAGAGACACTGGTACACTGATACAGACACACTGAGGGTTTGTGTGTGTGTGTGTGTGTGTGTGTGTGTGTGTGTGTGTGTGTGTGTGTCTGTGGGTCTGTGTGTGTGTTTGTGTGTGTGTGTGTGTGTGTGTGTGTGTGTGTGTGTGTGTGTGTGTGTGTGGGTCTGTGTGTCTGTGTGTGTGTGTGTGTGTGTGTGTGTGTCTGTGTGTGTGTGTGTGTGTGTTTGTGTAGTGGAGCTGAACCTGCAGAGTCAGGTGGAGTTGTCCAAAGAGAGAGACGAGCTGAACAGAGCGGTGGAGCAGATGAAGGTGATGGAGGACGAGGAGAAAAGACGGTAAGAGACCAGTTCATTCACCTCCACCCGTCACCGTGCACACTCACATGCACACTCACATGCACACTCACATGCACGCTGATATTCTCACACTCACACTCTCTCTACTCATCTTTTGGGGAAAGGAAAGTGAAATTTCCTGCTGCTGTTTTCAGCAAGAAAACTACAGTAAAGAGAGAAAAAAGACACGACAGTAGGAAGATAATAATAATAATAATATTAATATTAATATTAATATTTACATATACTGTTAACAGCACGCGCTGTTTCAATATCCAGAACAATGAATAAACTTACATACTATATCTTCAGATTAAAACCTTATGTGGATATTATTCAGGTTTTAGAAGCCTTCAGAATCTGCGTCTCAGGGTTTTACTGCAGTTTGTGACAGTTTACGACCTCTCGCCTGTTTACGGCTTACAGTCTGCTCTGAGTGTTGCTATGGTTACTGTACACAAACCAGCTAGCCGCCAGTTGGCAGGGCTGCAGAAAAGAGATTTTCAGAATAAAAGCAAATCCCAAAATATTAAGAACATTTAAACAAACTCAATGTGAGTTGAGCCTGAAGTAAGTGTGTGTGTTTGTGTGTGTGCGTGTCTCTGTGTGTGTGTGTGTGTGTGTGTGTGTGGGTGCGTGTCTCTCTGTGTGTGTGTGTGTGTGTGTGTGTGTGTGTGGGTGTGTGTGTGTGTGTGTGTCTCTCTGTGTGTGTGTGTGTGTGTGTGTGTGTGTGTGTCTCTCTGTGTGTGTGTGTGTGTGTGTGTGTGTGTGTGTGTGTGTGTGTGTGTGTGTGTGTGTGTCTCTCTGTGTGTGTGTGTGTGTGTGTGTGTGTGTGTGTGTGTCTCTCTGTGTCTGTGTGTGTGTGTGTGTGTGTGTGTGTGTGTGTGTGTGTGTGTGTGTCCTGCAGCCTGCAGCAGGCAGCAGAGACCTACCGCTCCGACCTCCTGTCCCAGGTGAAACAGGGTCAGCGGCTCCAGCTCCAGCAGAGAGCCCAGGAGGAGAGGGAGCACCAGCAGGGTCTGGTCCAGCAGCTGGAGTACCAGCGCAAGAAAGACCACTTCCTGTCCAGACCCGCGTCCCACACCCCCGGCACCGCCGTCCACCCGTTCAGACAGGCAGACAGGTCCAGGTCCGCCCCCAGACCCCCCCCACACCAGGCTCCTTAAGACGTCTAAATGAAAGCTTTGACGGCCAATCAGACGGCTTCATATAAAACATTAAAGAGAAGTTAATGCAGTAATACTCATCTGAAGTCCTTTAACTGTGTAGATCATATACATACATATACTTATACACACTCCTGATACTTCTTATTCATATTTCTACAGAGAGAGACCATGCTGGGTTTCTGTTTAAATTGTGACTGGGTTTCTGTCTCCAGGGACTTCCTGGTTACATAAATAAAATAAACTGACCGTCTCCGTCCAAAACGCCACGGCAACGTCCCGGACGCTACGTCATTTACACCGTCTGTGTTACAAGATGCTGCGTCAACCCCAACGACCCGAGAGATAAACCCAACAACTCAACTACTCCATCGTTCCAGCTGCTGAATCAGAACAAATTCACTTAAAGATGATCATGCCCCCATCACCCCCTAAAACATCGTCATGGCTGAATCAGTAGAAAAGAAGCAGAAAGATCGGGAAAGAAACAGGGCTGCCAGATGTCTATGGGGGGGGGGGGGGGGGGGGGGCTTTATAGAGAGAAACACCAGAAAATAGAGAGAAAACAGCAAAACACGGTCCAAACCGTCAGCGCCCCCCTGTAGTGAGCCGGCCGTTCACAGGCTGCAGAACACAACGTTCTGATCATTCATCATCATCTGTAAAAAAACAAAGACCAAATGTTGATTTCTCTTTAACTGTGGGTTAGAACCGGATGAAATCCCTCGGTGTTTTATTAGAAGTTATTAATAAAACAACGCAGGCTCCGTGGTTTATGTTGACTCGGCTTTGTCCAATAAAAATGATCCTGTCTTAACGAGCCCATTTTGCCGTGTTTTTGAGTCACAGTGACCGCGACACTTTGGTGTTCTTTTCTTTTAGAACATCTTCATTAAGTTTCCAACATATATATATTTAACGTTCTCAGTGAAAATGAGTTACTGTGCAGTACTCGTGTAATATCTTCCCTTAAAGGGACAGTTCTGGGTTTTAAGGCCTGAACTGCAACTTCTGACTACTTTAAGCGTTAGATGACAGAGAAGGGAACACAGTTTTCTTTCAAAAGGGTATTTCTCCTGCAGCAAACATTGGTTTGCAGTGTTTTTATACTTGTTGTACTGTATAACGTGTACTATGGAGCAGTGTCTGCAGTACAGCTTTGTTATTGGACCTTTGGGGGTAACAACAGGACCTCTGTGGTCCGGGTGTTCAGCAGCTTCCACTAGAAAGAAGAAGGTTAGTCACTGACACACTAAACCAGGTTCAACCCTTAAATGTCTCAGAGACGCAGTACTTGTACCTGTAAAGCAGGTATTCTGACCTGCAGTACTTAGGTCATTGTTCTTAAAGGGAGGAGGAAGATGTTGCATGAAGTGTTTTTATTGGGAAAGAGCCATCGTCATCAGGAAGTGTTTTATTGTGAAAGAGCCTTGGTCATCAGGAAGTGTTTTATTGTGAAAGAGCCTTGGTCATCGCCGGTGTTGGTCTGGTGGTCTGGTGGTCCTGCTGCAGAACCGGGATGTAACACACACCAACACACCCTCCTGTTCCACTTCCTGCTGCGGTACACCTGCACTGCAGACTCTCTGATTGGTCAGTTGAGTTTTACTTTGATCAATAAAATCCTTTTTAAATGAATATTTCATGTCAGGAGACTGATGTCTGTAGTAGGGAGCGCTGGTCTGGACCCTCATCTAGGATTTCTAATCTGGGAAATCATTCAGTATGAGTACTGATGTTTCTGCAGTATACAGTATGAGTACTGATGTTTCTGCAGTATACAGTATGAGTACTGATGTTTCTGCAGTATTCAGTATGAGTACTGATGTTTCTGCAGTATTCAGTATGAGTACTGATGTTCCTGCAGTATTCAGTATGAGTACTGATGTTCCTGCAGTATTCAGTATGAGTACTGATGTTCCTGCAGTATTCAGTATGAGAACTGATGTTTCTGCAGTATACAGTATGAGTACTGATGTTCCTGCAGTATTCAGTATGAGTACTGATGTTCCTGCAGTATTCAGTATGAGTACTGATGT
>NC_048422.1:24671810-24675240 GCF_013103735.1 Etheostoma cragini | reverse complement strand
AGGGGTCAGGGGGGGAGACAGGTGAGAGACAGCCAGCCAGGTGGAGATCAAATCAAAGTAGAAAACAAAGTACTGTCACATGTCTCATTCGTCCAGTACTTCATCAGGTCAGTGTGTCCCTGTTCAGACACATCGGGCGATGCTCCTGAGTCCCTTAAACACTGTGATGTGTAACACATGTGTCACATTTCCTCAGTTACATAAATATCCTGGCCTTTGGACCCAAAATGGCTGCCTTGCCTTGCACTACTCCACTTGCACACTTGTTGTTGTCCTGAAAACACTTGGGAACACATCTCTGCTGCTCTTACATAACCAGCACCACTATGCTGCCGCCCGACTTTTGCACATTACATTGACTGTCGATTGTGTGCATAATTGCACATTTTTAACTCAAATTTCGCTGCTCTTATTTTCTTCCTTGGTATATAAGTCTTCTTATTCATACTTTTTATATTGTTTACTTGAATGTTATGTTTGTCTGTGCCCTAATTGGTTAAAAAGGTCTTGTTGTCCCCGTGGGATAGAGGGAAACGCAATTTCGATTTCTTTGTATGTTTTGACATGTAAAGAAATTGACAATAAAGCAGACTTTGACTTTGACATTTAGATGTCTAATTATGTAATAAAGTAAGAAACAGCCAGAGGAGGCGTAGCCGCCGCTCCGCTGGCTGTATAACTTCATGTTCCCGCCGGTGGACGTGTGAAACGCAGTTTGGTTTTATCTGGAGAATTAAAATGACAAAGGAATCTTGAATAAGAGATATTTTGACACTTTGTGTCCCTCCAGAGACAAACCTGTCCCTTCTCTGGTCCAGGTGGACTTCCTGCTGGTCCAGCGCGGCCCGGACTTGTCTCTCGATGGTCCCTCTGAGGAAGCGTCTCTCTGACGTCTGCAGCCACGTAGTCTTCCTGTCGGAGCTCTGCTGGTGCCGGGCGAAGCTCTGGACCTCCTCCCTGGCGACGTCCTGCTTCTGTCTGTCCAGGATCAGGTGGTCCGCCGGCCTCCGGGATGGGAACTTTGCTCTCTGTTTGACCCAGAAAACACACACACACAGACACACACACAGACACACACACAGACACACACACAGACACACACACAGACGCACACACACACACACGCACACACAGTTATTCCTTATATAGTTAACCCTCCTGTTGTCCTTGAAAAATGTGACAAATGTTGGAAAAAGATACAAAAACGCAGGAATAAAATCAACAAAAACGTTTTTTCTTTTAACGCTGAAAAAAGTGAAAAAAAATCTGAAAATATTACAATCAAATACTTTAGTGAAAAGAAAATGGAAAAATGTGGGGAAAAAACATCGGAAATAACGACCACTACGTAATTTAAAAAAAGAAGGAAAACATAAACAACATAAAACTGACGCTGAAAAAAAGACGCTGAAAAAAGTTAACCAAAAAATACCGCCAAATGAGACAAAGGTTGTTAAAAAAGTGACAAAAAATTGAAAAACATATTTAAAAAACGCCAAAAAGGTGACAAACAAATTGGAGATACAAACATGCACACACACTGACACACACATGCACACACACGCATATATACACACACAAACACACACACACACTCAGTTGGTCCAGCAAGTTAAGCAGGTTTATGACCGTTGGTTAGCTAGTTGTCAGTTGACGGGAGTGTCAATGCCTCACCACAGACTGTATGTTATTAACGGTCTATGGTCTCACCACAGACTGTATGTTATTAACGCTCTATGGTCTCACCACAGACTGTATGTTATTAACGGTCTAGTCTCACCACAGACTGTATGTTATTAACGGTCTAGTCTCACCACAGCGACTGAATGAGGCGTCGGTCCCGTGAGCTCCCGACATCTTGTTCTTCTTTGACTCAGCAGCATTGTGTAAACTTCAAGATGTCGGACGTATCGTCGAGTTTTCTCCGCTGTTGATGAAGTTATGATGAAGTTATGATGAAGTTATGATGAGTTACCGCTCAGTCTCTCAACGTTTCACACACACACAACAGTGCAGGCATTCCGTTACCATGGCAAACATTACCGAGGCAACGGCGCCGCTCATTGGTCAACAGCGCCGCTCATTGGTCAACAGCGCCGCTCATTGGTCTACAGTGCCGCTCATTGGTCAACAGCGCCGCTCATTGGTCAACAGCGCCGCTCATTGGTCTACAGCGCCGCTCATTGGTCTACAGCGCCGCTCATTGGTCTACAGCGCCGCTCATTGGTCTACAGCGCCGCTCATTGGTCAACAGCGCCGCTCATTGGTCAACAGCGCCGCTCATTGGTCTACAGCGCCGCTCATTGGTCTACAGCGCCGCTCATTGGTCTACAGCGCCGCTCATTGGTCTACAGCGCCGCTCATTGGTCTACAGCGCCGTTCATTGGTCATTGTTATCAAAAGTAGGTCAAATGTTTCTTCAGGAGCGAGGGACTCCGTAGTAGTTTACAGTACTGTTGAAATGTAACTAAGTACACAGTACTCCTACTGTACTTCATCCAGATGGTCAGGTACTTTAATTTAGTCTCTTTTCATGTCACTTTCTACTTCTACTATACATTCATCTGACAGCTTTAGTAACTAGTTACTTCAGTTTCAGTTACTGGTTACTTTAGTTACTCAACTACATACTAGCTACTAGTCAGATTAAAACACACACACACACACACACACACACACACACACACACACACACACACACACACACACACACACACACACACACACAAACAGGAGTCAAAGGTTAGCTTTATAACGCCTCATTTGCATAAACACAACATTTAAAAATAAGTGTCTAAATATGCGTATCCTACCAAACGTTTTCTACCTAGCAACCAGTATCCAATCAGGGGTCAGTTCCAGTCAGCCAATCAGGAGGCAGCCTCTCTGATCTGGTTTCGCGCTGCTGGTTCAAACGGAGATGGATCGTAAAGTTGAACATTTAGACATAAAACTCTTATAAAGACATTAAAGTAATATGAAGTCACAGTTCGATGAATGTCTTCTCCTGGGTCCCGACCTGGAGAGCAGATCCAGCCGAGAGGGGGTCCAGGTTCTGAAGGAAAAACTCTTCACATCCACATTTTGGCGGTTAGTGAATTTAAAAAGCTAACGGCTAATGCTAACGCGGCTAACGCAAATTCCCATAGACAGATGCTAAAGAGGTTAGCATGCTGCATGCATGTCTGCATCACTGGAAATAATTTCTCCTGTGAAACATGAAAAAACATTTAGAAAACACTTCTGATAAAACATAAATCTTTACTTTGTGTTGTCTGTCTGTCTGTCTCTATGTGTCTGTCTGTCTGTCTGTCTCTCTCTCTATGTGTCTGTCTGTCTGTCTCTCTCTGTGTGTGTGTGTTGTCTGTCTGTCTGTCTCTCTGTGTGTGTTGTCTGTCTGTCTCTATGTGTCTGTCTGTCTGTCTCTCTG
>NC_048422.1:24670131-24671710 GCF_013103735.1 Etheostoma cragini | reverse complement strand
GTGTAATGAACAGGTGAACTAACCTCAGCAGGAGTGTAATTAACAGGTGAACTAACCTCAGCAGGAGTGTAATTAACATGTAAAACGCTGTCCTAACACACAACCATTAATAAAGTATTAACTATTGTTTCTGAATGGTACGGTCTGCAGCCCGTTCTTAGCATTACGGTAGACATTAGCATGCTATCCTGAGCTATGATAAGAAAGATACTATCACGTTGACTTACACAAACCAAAATACATCCTAAACTAGCATGGACATAAAATTGTGTACTTACGTTCTCAATAACGCACACGGCAACACAACAGCAGATTTACACAGGTAACGGGCAACTGTAGGTGCAGCTGTACTCGTCCGCAGTGAACTACAAAAGGAAATGGCGAAGATGCACATGTGCGCAAGTGCGTGAATCTAAGGAGTGACGTAGCAGGGATGTTTCTACACTTACCTTTGGCAGTTCATGTCATGTTATAATTCATCAATTAGGGCTGTAAAGGTATTCATCCTGAAACCTTTCGATCCAGGATGTTCGGTACGCACTTTGACACAAACGCGTAAAAACTTCCACCGAGACAGAGTAATACCGAATGCTACATATATGTGTTAATATGTGGTGTATTACTCTAGGAGTCCTAGCTACGAGTAAGGTTGCCTGTCTGAACTTACCTTTTACTTCTTTCTTTTGTTTTGTTGTTAGTCGGGCAGCATCAGTGTTCTCGCAACTTAAACGTCTCAAATGCATTTTGATGGCTGTTAATGTTAAAAACCGACCACAAAACCTTCAGGTGAAGGTAACATGTCTCAACATTTAGAAATCACACAAGTAGAGAAGAACTTGAACTTACCTTTTGCAGTTTGTGTCATGTTAAAATATATCAATAGAAGTGTCATGATATTTTCTGTTTTTTTATACTGATTTAGTAAAAATGTCTTTGTTTTGTCTATTTCGTTAACTTGATTAATGAAATATATTTTGTATTTTGTTGACAGAGTTTTACAGTTTTGTAGATTTTCTGTAAAATTGTTTTTTTGTCATGTTAATGTCAGTTTTAATGTTCATACTTAAGATGAACAGTATGTATGAAATACTTTTATATCATTATTATAATCAGTTTTGAAACGTGTGTGTTTCTGTGTGTGTGTGTGTGTGTGTGTGTGTGTGTGTGTGTGTGCACGTGTGTGTGCGTGCGTGTGTCTGTGAGTGTATCGCACATCTGAACTTACCTTTGGGTTTCTGTGTTGTCGGTCACGCAGCATCAGTGTCAACTTAATGTAAATCGAGATCTTGACATTTATGATGAAAATACGACCGAGCAACCGTCAGGAGAAGGAAAAATGTGTCTCAATATTTAGATATATCTATATACTCAATATACATGAATTTCCTGTTATAATATATTAATATTATAGAGTTATTACTGTGTTAATTGTTTTAACAAATGTCTTTTTTGTTGCTTGTGTATAAAAAGCCTTTATGTTGTCTATTTCGTTAACTTGTTCTGGAAAATGTGTGTGTGTGTGTGTGTGTGTGTGTGTGTGTGTGTGTGTGTGTGTGTGTGTGTGTGTGTGTGTGTGTGT
>NC_048422.1:24667990-24670031 GCF_013103735.1 Etheostoma cragini | reverse complement strand
CATTTAGACAGACCCCTCTGCCCCACATTTAGACAGACCCCTCTGCCCCACATTTAGACAGACCCCTCTGCCCCACATCTAGACCGACCCCTGCAGCAAAGCCAGGTCCACAATTGTAAGATATTTTAAACAATTTTGACCGCTGTTATATATATCTGTCCTCCTCATCCTGGCTCTCCTCCCTCCCAGGCTCCTCTTCTGCTTCTCGGTAAAGTATACAGACGGCAGTGACTAACTTTACCCAGTCCATCTATAATTGTAATACCTATTTTAACGTTTCTTTTCTGCTTTCAATTAAAATTGAATCCCAAACAAGGATTTTTTCCCCGCCGTTGTGTCGGTATTTATACAGTTATTGGCCCGTGATACTTAATAGCACTTTAAATGAAAACGTAACAAAACAACAAAGGCGGTGTGAAGGGGGACCGTCCATGCTTTATTATGAACACACACATCAAAGCTAACTATAAAGTGGCAAGCGCCCTCTGTGCTGGGGGTGTTGCGCAATAACAGGAAGAACGCTTCGTCTCAAAACTGTAAACAGCGTTTTGTGTGCTTCTGAACTTGCGAGTACAGTCTTCCAGGTACAGCCAGCAAGTACGGTCTCCCCAAGAACACAAGTCCGTTCTTTGCTTACTTGGTATTGAGAAACGCCCAGAGCCCTCTACTACAGGCAAGTACAAACTTAAAACTTCCTGTTTCAAATTAAAAGCCCTCTGGACAGAATCCTTTGCTTTCTATCCAAGCTTTTATTGTGAAACATGTGCAGGGTTCTATCCAGGCTTTTATGTGCAGGGTTCCCACCACTTGCATCAGATGCAGCTGCTGCCATCTAGTGGAGCTTATATGTTACTACGCATCTCATTTATCCTTCCCACTAAAGTGTGTGTGGTCACTGTTCTGAGAAGTCTTTGAGTTCTTCCTTCATCTTCCGCTAAAAATGCCACAACCTCGCCTTCCTTTTCCACCCGACTGAAATACACACTTTATTGGCTTAGAATTAGGGCAACAATCGCTAATCACACTACTCACGGCCCTCCCTTTTGAATTTACAGCCCCACTTCTCGGGGCTTAAAATGACTCAACGCTGGACCCGCTGCACGTTGTCCTCTGGTAACGTTAGCAGTCACAGAGCTGCCAACTTTCCCCCAAACGTTGGAGTGAGATTTGGGGGGGGCGCCCCATATTTTGCTGCGTACAAAGCAATTTCTTTGGGTTTTATCCTTCAGGGTTTAAATTGGGATTAGTTATATTTGGGGGATGGGGTTCTCCCTAGGGGGGTCTGGGGGTGTGCCCCCCCAGGGAATTTTTTTTTTTAAATACACCTTTAAATGACACTTTCTGGAGAGTTTTTTTGCAAAAAAATGGAGAAATCAAGTGTTACATGATATGTGCAAAACTGTAGGGTTAAGAACCTTTGTGTTGTTGTAGTATCAACAGGTTTTAGGGCATTTAGCATTTACATTATTTACATTATTAATTTTAAATGATATAAGAAGTGACCCAGACAATGTGCCAAACATAATGAACCACATGAAGAGACAGTAGCACATGTCAGCAACAGCTGAGAAGATTTGGGTCTGTGGTGAACAGGTCCAGGGGTCCCTGGTGTAGGGACCAGGTCCAGGGGTCCCTGGTGTAGGGACCAGGTCCAGGGGTCCCTGGTGTAGGGACCAGGTCCAGGGGTCCCTGGTGTTGGGACCAGGTCCAGGGGTCCCTGGTGTAGGGACCAGGTCCAGGGGTCCCTGGTGTTGGGACCAGGTCCAGGGGTCCCCGGTGTAGGGACCAGATGTGTTTCATCAGATTTCTGCTCATGTTTACAACTTTATGCACATTCAAAATATAACTCCTCCCATCTCTGTTGTCCGAGATTCGGAGAGTTGTAATATAGTATATTTACTATATATAGTATAATATAGTCTGCTGTACATGTCATTGCTCCGCTGATATGGTGGATTTCATGCAGACCGTCTGACAGACACAGAGGCCCATTTGGGTCTCTGGTCTCTGACATAGTTTAGAGGTGACTGTATGCTGCTCA
>NC_048422.1:24666545-24667890 GCF_013103735.1 Etheostoma cragini | reverse complement strand
ATGCTAACTTGTGTATTGGGTCAGTACTTTGGCCCAAACATGACGTTTCACAAGAACACAAGAACACAAGAACACAAGTCCATAGAAGAACACATATTGAGAAACGCCCTCTGCCTTTAACCCTTGTGTTCTTCCCGTTGACTTCCAGCATTTTGTTTTTTCAGGTCAAAATTTTAAAATTGAATCTTTTTTTTCAACGTTTTGGTCTTTTTCAACACTTTAGTCACTTTTTTCAACATTTGAATAAGTTTTTTTCTTTCTGAGTTTGTGTTTTTTTACCCAAGGTTTTTTAAGCTTTTTCCCAAAAAAATTAAAATCTTTTCAACGTTCTTTCATCATTGTTTTTTGTATTTTTCTCATGTAAAAACTTTTGGAAAATGGGTCAAATTTGAGCTGAGGACAACAGCATGGTTAACCAATATTGCCCCCCCCCCCCTTATGTGATTTGGATGTAATTGTGATTAGTGTAATATTTCCTGTTGGGATGAAGTTCTTCCTCCATCTGGGACTGGGTTTATTTAGTTTCTTCCCCTTTGAAGGGTGATGAAGTCCTGATTATTTACATGGAGTCTGGTGATATCAGGCTGTTTTCCTCCATTTGCTGATAAACGATATATTTCTTGTTTTATTGATTTTATTTTGTTGATTTGGTTTATGTCTTCTGATTGGTCGATCCGTTTTAATGTTAATACTCAGCATGTATGGTTATATGATTATATGTAAAACCACCAGGGCCAAGAACGGGTCCCCCTTGTGCCCATTGGGCTAGAGTGCTGTCAATCTCACAGATTAGATTCCCATTGGATCCTTTGGTAAATTATGAACTTTAAACACACATTGTATGGCCACTGTGTACTTTGTTGAGAGTTTAGAAAGTAAGGTTTTCTTTTTATCCAGTTTATTTAAGTGCATTTTTTTTTTATACAGTTCTGTGAAACAATCTTTCAGCTCTGACCAGTTAATGTTTCCATGACAATGTCCTAATTGATGCTTTAAGAGCCCAAAATATATATTTGGATATAAAATTTGTTAAAAATAAAAACAAGTGAAATGAATAATGATTTTGATGTATTTCCTTCAGCAGAATAACATGTCTTAATCTTATACAATATTTCAGATATTTCTAAGCAGATTTCCGAGGGTTTATTCTGATTAAATCCCCTGCAGGAGGTTGAATATTAATGAGATTATTAATATAATTGTCCTCATCACCAGTAGGAGGCAGCAGTGCACATCGGTATCAATGTCAAGTCTGCCAGGTAGTAGAGAAGAAGAAGGTCAGGCGTGCTTTCCAGACCAGAGAAGGAAAGGTATGTTTTCCAGACCAGGTACGGGGGGGGGGGGG
>NC_048422.1:24660765-24666445 GCF_013103735.1 Etheostoma cragini | reverse complement strand
TTACACTCCTGCTGAGGTTACTTCACCTGTTAATTACACTCCTGCTGAGGTTACTTCACCTGTTAATTACACTCCTGCCGAGGTTACTTCACCTGTTCATTACACTCCTGCTGAGGTTACTTCACCTGTTAATTACACTCCTGCTGAGGTTAGTTCACCTGTTAATTACACTCCTGCTGAGGTTAGTTCACCTGTTAATTACACTCCTGCTGAGGTTAGTTCACCTGTTGCTGGTTTGATTGTTTCACCATGTCATTCACATGCTGCTGTTACATTCATGTGTGTTCTTAGACCGCCATCTAGTGGCCAATAGATGTAACTACATAATGAAACCTGTATGCTTTACTACGTTGGATTGTGTTCATTCCCATTAATATCCAGTATTGTTTAGTTGTTTGCACAGAAACCATTTATTACACAGCAATTATCTATATTAGAGTGTGAGTTGCGTATTGCTATATATTTGTATATATGTACATTCATTGTGTACATTTTATATTTATATATTCTGTATTTCTTTATGTTACAGAAAACCACACAAACACACCAACACAACGTGTAATGCAAACAACAAGCGCTTTATCCAAGGCTGGATCTGGATGTCAACAAATCTGTTGAACCAAAACAGAAGCTGGCAGCGACTCTCTTACCGGAGTACATAGCCAGCTCGGGGTCGAGCCAGTGATAACGTACACGGACTTCACAGTAAGTACAATTTGTTCACTTGGTGATTTTGAAATGTTGAGACACATGCTGCCTTCACTTGAAACACAGTAAACACAGTCCCACTTGTCCCAAAACACCAGTTTACCTGCATGTTGTTTTAATAGCTAGGGCTAGTAAGCTAGATGTATTGATCCAGGTGTTGTCAGCTAGTGACCTTAGTCAGTGAGATGGAGTTAGCTAGATGGAGTTAGCTAGATGTAGTTAGCTAGATGTAGTTAGCTAGATGTAGTTAGCTAGGTGCTATTTATTGGGCTTAGTTAGTTCGGCTTCATAGGTCAGATCACTCAGAGTAACAAGGCAGCTGGATAGAGGTTTTCATAGTTATTACTGACTGCTGACACACACACACACACTCACACACTCACACACTCACACACACACACACACTTCAAAACTGATTATTATGCTGATACTAAATGTGTTTTATACATACTGTACATCTTAAGTATGAACATTAAAATTGACATAAACATGACAAAAAATAATTTTACAGAAAAGCTACAAACTGAAAACTCTGTCAACAAAATACAAAATATATTTCATAAACCAAGTTGACAAAATCGACAAAACAAATGCATTTTTATTAAATCAGTATAAAAAACAGAAAATATCATGACTCTTCACAAATAATAAGATAATCCCAAAACTAAACAGGAACAAGACATACAACATCACATTAAAAATAAACTTAACATTTTAGAATTTAAATCCACAAAAACAAGACATTCAGTAAAACGTATTATCACATACACAACTCAATACTATTGATATATTTTAACATGACACAAACTGCGAAAGGTAAGTTCAAGTTCTTCTCTACTTGTGTGAAGTTGAAATGTTGAGACATGTTAACTTCACCCGAAGGTTTTGTGGTTGATTTTTAACATTTTTAGCACACAAAATGCATTTGAGACGTTTAAGTTGTGAGAACACTGATGCTGTGCGACTAACAACAAAACAAAAGAAAGAAATAAAAGGTAAGTTCAGACAGGAAACCACACTCGTATATCTGTAGCGATATACAGCATTAGTATTACTTTGTCCCGGTCTGAAGCTGCGGTGGGGGGCTGTCTGAACGCTTTCAGGAGAACTCACCATCCATTTGTTTTGCTCTGTTAACCAACATTATTATCAATACTATTACGTGACACAAACTGAAAAGGTAAGTTTGAATTATTCTCCACTTGTGTGATTTTTAATTGTTGAGACACATGTTGCCTTCACTTGAAACGGTTCCACTTGTACCAACACACCAGTTCACCTGCACGCTGTTTTACGTTGTAGCACGGCATTGACTGTAAGCCTGCAGTAGTTAGCTAGGGCTAGTAAGCTAGATGTATTTATACATGTGTTGTAAGCTAGAAGTGTCCTCTAGGGGACATTTGACATTGAATTGAGTTAGGTGGGTGTTTATTTAGAAGCAGTAGGATTGTAATCCAGGAGAAATTATCTAGGTGTTCAGACAAGGTTTGTGAAGTCAGCTTGTCAGTTTGACTTGGTGAGGATGTTGAAAGTTAACACGAGCGTGTTGCTTTGTTGTGAGATAAATGTTTTAGTTAGGTATAGGTACTTAGCTAGGAGTTATATTGAGTTTAGTTAGCCCGGTTTCATGGGTCAGTTCACAATGTCAACACAGTTTAAAACAAACGGTTGTTCATTAAGCTTAAATAGACCCGCATGAGTTTTTTATTTTTATTTTTTACCAAACTTCAGATAATTTGATTAGTGGATAAGTGGAAGTGGATGGAAACTTAGCTTCTGTGTGTGTGTTCTTGTTTATCTTCGTTTGTGGGGTCCAAAAACCGGGTGTCCAGTATACTCGTGGGGTCCGGAGAGCTTTGTGGGGCCAAAATTACAATTTCCCATATTCATACAGCAACACAGGAAAGGAAGTAGGAGACATTTATTCTCTAAGAACTGATGGATGATGGTTCAAATCGAAAAGAACGAGTCATGTAACTAATTCATTTTCTGAAAACCACGAACCTTTAAAATATACATTATATACAGTATATACTGTATATAGGATCCAGACATCACGCATTCCCACAACATCAGGAAAAGATCAACTAACTCAATATAAACAATATATCATCTACAAACACACAACATACTAAATGTAATTTCCCCATTAGGGATCAATAAACAGATTAAAATTAAAAAAAAATGTAATGCAGAGGAACATCTGCAGTCTCTCACGATCAAAGGTTACCGTCTAACATTCACAACTTATTTTATATTATTTTAATAATATAATTTTATTATTATAATAATATTAATCATTGGGTATTTTTGTCTTATTTCCCATCATTGCTGTTTGTTGTGTCTCTCTCTGTCTTTTGTCTTCTAGTTTAAATGTCTTCTCTTCATGAATGTTTCCCGTCCCTTGTTTGTGCAGCCAGTGTGTAGCAGGCTAAATTAAAGCCAATAATCAAATGATCATGTGCATATTAAGTGTGTGTGTATGTGTGTGAGTGTGAGAGAGAGTGTGATCATGTGTATATTAAGTGTGTGTGGTAGCTCCTCTCCGTGTCCTCTGGTTCACAGCGACTACAGCAGCACAGAGCATCAGCAGCAGAACGCTTAGCACAGGGCATCGCACTTTGAAGAAGGTGGAGTATATCCCAAAGGGCTCCATGTACACTAACACAACTCTCTCTGCTGACACACACTGAAAATCTCGGTCAATAACTACACACCAGTACTCCCCTGCATCTCCCACTGAGATACTAGAGATAACAAGGCTCCCATTAACACCATAGTCCATGCTCACCCTGCTCATGCTTTGATTATACTCTACATTAAAGACTCTTCCCTCTGTTCGGTCTGACTTGACAAACCAAACATGTCCCTTACCCTTTACCCTATCTCTGCATCTGAGAGGGACTTCATCTCCCTCTGAGAATAGCTCTACAGTGGGGGGGCCAAATGTGGGGCACACCACCAGATCATACGCTTGCACTCTCCTAGAGACTTCACAGAAGTACCGACCTGAGTGGTTTAACATTAGAGATGAAAACACCAGTGAGTAGTTCTGGTCTACTGAAGGACCAGTCTGGTTCAGGAGTCCTGGGTCAGAGGAGATCCAAGTAGACCAGCGGGGGGGCTGTTCATCAGTGGAGTCAGCGACGGTGCACGGCAACACGGCAGCCTCTCCCTCTGAGCCGTAGATCATCTTAGGCTGGAGGACCAACTCTACAGTCTGACCGCTAACACACCGCTGCCGGTCCATCACCAGACAGATGTACCGTCTAAAGTCTGTTGCCGTGACGTTGGAAAAACGAAGAGTTGATGTGTTTGTCACCACTTGGTATCTTCCTCTAACATTGTCCATCAATGATGTCGTCTTGTCCCCAAAAACTCTGCTCCATGTCTCCTGCTCGTATCCAGAGTCCTGTTTGAGCCACTGGACGTCCTGATTACCAGCTGCTCCGTCACATGGCAGGTCCACTGTTTCTCCAGGTCTCGCTTTGATAAATCTCTGATCTATTGAATTACAAACCGTGATAGTGATGTTGTTGTCATGGGTTAGGGTGCCCTCGGTCCAGCACTCCTCTCGGTACGGGCCGGAGTCGGACTGGGTCAGGTGGAGGATGGTGTAAGAAGAATCCACCCAGCTGACCAGTCGTTGTTTAAGGGGCCCAGGTACTGAGGACTGGTTGGACAAGAAGTCAACGGTTTTCCACAGGACCAGCTTCTCCTCACCAACAGATCTGGAGATCAGACAAGAGGTTGTGTTCTCGGGGGGGTTGAAGGTGTGAGAGGACCCTTTCTTTTCAATGATGAAGTATTCTCCTGCATGGATGCTGTTGATGAGAGCAACTAGCAGGAAGGAGAGCTCTGGGACTGCAGCCATTCTGCTCCAAGGTTGACAACCACTGACACCACTGTCAGTCATATATCTCGTATACACTCTACACCCCCCCCCCCCCCCCCCCCCCCCCCCCCCCCCCCCTCCTCCACACACACACACACACACCACTGTCAGTCATATAGCTCGTACACACTCTACATCCCCCATCAGCAGCGGCTCTTTTTCGTTTTTATCAAGCGTGACTTTATCTCATCATCAGAGGAAACTTTGCAGCATCCGCTCTCTGTGAGTGTGTGTGTCTGACTGAGTGTGTGTCACAGCGGACGTTGGTTGCATGCGTGGCTAGATTGAGTTCCAGTAAAATGTTATCAGTCCAATTGCCAAGGCATCTGTCATCAGCAGCGGCACTTATTCTGTTTTTGACAACATGACTTCTTGCAGCATCAGCACTCTTTCCAGTAATCAAGGCAATTTACACCAGTCTAAAACCACAGAGGCGCACACACACACACACACATACACACACGCACATCCCCCTAAAAAATGTAATAATGAGAACCAAGCTGAAACCAAGTGGAGCCCCCCTAACCTGAATTAGAGTGATAGATATAGATATAGATATCTATATATATAGATATATCTGTTCCCTAGGCGCTGAGCAGTAGTTGAAGACTCACAAGGAGACGTTACTTTTCTATGTGTTTGATCCCTTTGGCGGTTGGGTTTGGGGTTGCAAGGCACTTCATGATAAGACACCAGACTTATGATACAAAGAAATAGTTCCTCCATCAGACAGAGACAGAAATGAAGACCATACATCACACACTACTCTATACACCACCAGTAACAGTAGTAGTAGTATTCAATTAAATTTTGTTTATAGTATCAATTCATAACAAGATTTATCTCAAGACACTTTACAGATAGAGCAGGTCTAGACCACACTCAATCTGTAAATTGGTCTAGATCTGCTCTATCTGTACATTATAGAGCGGTCTAGACCTGCTCTATCTGTACATTATAGAGCGGTCTAGACCTGCTCTATCTGTAAATTATAGAGTAGTCTAGACCTGCTCTACCTGTAAATTATAGAGAGGTCTAGACCTGCTCTATCTGTAAATTATAGAGCAGTCTAGACCT
>NC_048422.1:24659416-24660665 GCF_013103735.1 Etheostoma cragini | reverse complement strand
CTCTATCTGTAAATTATAGAGAGGTCTAGACCTGCTCTACCTGTAAATTATAGAGCGGTCTAGACCTGCTCTACCTGTTAAGGTTCTCAAGATAACGCTTGTTATGCATTAATACTATAAATACAATTGAATTGAAAGCTTAATTGGATCTGCCTGAATAGAACGAGCTTATTGATCAACAAACTTTGGGTTATTAATGGATATTGGGCTCCGATAGCGTGTGTGGGGCAGCGGCTTATACACTGTCCCATACTAGCAGCCTAAAATCTATTTTATCTGCTTTTATATATTTAACTGTTATACTCTTTAATGTTTCATGTATTTTCCTTCAATATAACTTGTTTTTTTAATTTTATTTTTGCTGTTTTTAATTGCTCTTTAATATTTATTATACTGCAATGTAACTTTTATTACTTTAATAGTTTTTACGTAAAGCACTTTGAATTGCCCTATTGCTGAAATGTGCTCTACAGATAAAGCTGCCTTGTCTATAAAAACTCTCAGCTGCTCAGAGGCTATTCCTAAACTCAGGAGAAAACAATAATTAATGTTGAAAGTGTGCTAACACCTAATAGAAGCGCAGACAGATCATTATTCTGTCCAAAATATATGAGGGTTGGAACAAAGATCTTAAAATAATACCTGATATAACCTGGAAAGATTGCCTAAATATAACCAACACCGTTACCACCAACGAGAATCTGCATCTCATACAATACAGGCTCATGTCAAGGACATACTACTCTAAATCAAAAATACACAGATTTTCCTCTACCTCCCTGTTTGTGTACAATGTGGCACACATAAGGAGACAATAATAAACACTTATAGGGAATATGAGAAGGTCTGTAAGGGTTAGAGACCCAAATTTAGAAAATTAAATGGACTTCACAGTCTTGAGCAGTATCATCCAGCTAAAATACCTCATTGGATGGATGGTCCTTTCTCCTCCTTGGTATATAAAAAAATGATTTTACAGTATTGGAAGGTTACAGACAACAGTGGAAGGTACTAATGAAATACTATTTAAGTATAAAAAAAATCAATGTTTGATGACCGGAACAAAAGACATGATTTACACAAGGTGTGGCAGGACACATGCCTTGTAACTGTAATGGCTCAGAAATAAGAACTAGGCATGGAGACTGTGAGCTGGAGACCAGGGGTTGGTAGGGGTGTGTGCTTGGGCAGGGATGGGCGGATGTGTGTGTGTGTGTGTGTGTGTGTGTGTGTGTGTGTGTGTGTGTGT
>NC_048422.1:24654659-24659316 GCF_013103735.1 Etheostoma cragini | reverse complement strand
CCGTCTGACAGACACAGAGGCCCATTTGGGTCTCTGGTCTCTGACATAGTTTAGAGGTGACTGTATGCTGCTCATTATTGGAGGTCTACCCACGGATGCAACGCGTTACTGCCCCCCCCACAGCAGAGCGGGTCCTCTAAAATGAACATTAGTTGCTACGCTACCAGCCGCGCTGCTCACCTCTATCTTTACAGAGAGAGAGGACACGAAGCGACGGACGGGTCTGTGATACTCAGAGCTCATACCTAAAGCAGGGGAGCGCTCTTGAACCCCCTCACAGTCTCTGAAAGCACAACTAGTCGATCACGAGTGGCTCAACAGGTAGATCTACAGATAAACTCATCTTTCAGAAAATTCGACCGACTGGGTTGACACTTCAGCGTGAGAAATCGGGGGTGTGGCGTGTGAGCGTGTGAAACCAGTCAAATGCGTGTGTCTCACGGCCAATGCGTGAGAGTTAGCAGCCTTGAGTTAGCAGGGTTAGCATGCCAGGACCAGTCAGAACCACTTTACTGGCTTTGTCTCAAGTGTTTTTGCAAGTATGTAAACAGGTCAGGTGGTATATCTATATAATTCAAATTCAAATAGTAAATTGGTTATTTACACCATTTTTAAAAAAACAATCATTTCTGCAGAGGTGAGGACTAAGCAGTAGTAGATCTCCTAGATGTTGGTTGAGTTTCAGTAACTAACCTTAAACACAGATGGACTTCAGATCTTTCTCCTGAGGTTTAAATGTTCACTTTGCTCCAGTGATGAGCAGGTGGACCTCCAGGACAACGGGACATGTCTTCATCAGTCTGGACCTCGGTAACCCTCTAGGAATCTTTATTTCTTTTTGAACATTTGAGGAAGTTTACTGTACTGCAGTCCTGCCTGAAAACCTTCGTATTTTTTACTTTTCATTTCTTTTAGATGGTTGACCTTCTCTGTGTCCTTTCTCTTCTCCATCTCCTCAATCAGGAAGTCCAGGTGGACATAAGTAGACAGTGAAAGGACATTCAGGGCGATCTGCTCCAGTTTGACAACATGCTGGTAGGCTTTATCCAACAAAGCTGTTTTCTTTGCTTCCAGGGTTTCCATCTCTTTCTGAAGACGTTCCAAATGGCTCTCTTTCTTCTTAGTTTGTTCTTTCTTCATTTCATACTTTGCTTTCACATCTTCTAGAGTTTTTTGAACTTTTCTTGTCTTGTTTACATACTTATAGTTGTCTTTCACATGAGCTGATACAGGACACTTCCCGGTACATGAAGTGCAGCGGCCATCTTTCATCACCTCACAGTGTCCTGGATACCAGGCCACTGTGCATCCAGGATAGTGACAGTTCTCCTCACAGACAGTACAGCAGACAGCTCCTTCATAGAACACCCCTAACCCCCACATCCCACCATCAATACGTTCTTTATCTTTGTAGACCTCATCAACTTCTACAGTGAACTTCTCAATGTTCTTTATCTCTTGTTCATACATCTTCAGACCATCCTGAGTCTGTTGGATCTCTGTTTGCTTTAGATCTATCAACTTATTTCTCTCTTCCAGGTTTTGGATGCAAGCTGTCAGTCTGATTCTCTCGTTCAGGACATTCACGGTTGTCTCCAACTTCTGAGGTTCCGTTGTTCCCAGAAAGTTTGTGAACTGCTTCATTCCTTTCATTGATGTTTTATCTGCATGTCGGAGGGCTTCTGTATCCTCTGTCCTGTCTTCATGTTGGCAGTTATCAAACAGGAAGTGAACAGGCTGATTCTTCTCATTTCTGGCACATTTAATCTTTGCAGCCTTGAGAGCTTGTAGAACATTTTTTGGTGCTCCTCCATTTGAGTGTGTGATGAGAGTGACGATGTTCTTCTCCATGTCTTTTCCAAACAGAGACGCCACTGAATCAAAGATGTATTTCTGATGGTCAGTAAGTTGATTCACACTCGCTTTCAGCACCAGACCCACTGCATCAATCTCATCAACTCCGACTGAGCAGAAAAAGTCAAGTAACCTTTCACTGACACTGGCATCATGTTCGATCCCTCTGGTGTCTCCGTATCCAGGAGTATCGATGATGGTCAGAGAGTAGGGTAGAGGTTTATCTTCAAAACCAAAGATCTGGTACACGATCACATCTAACGTCAGACTTTCACCTTGGCTTTTCTCCTTCTCCTCTACGATCTTAAACCAGACATCATCCTCCCACTCCACTCCCATGGCGTAGTTGACCAGAGCGTTGATCAGAGTAGATTTTCCTGCTCCTGTTTCACCAACAAGTAAGATGGTTTTGTTTATCTTGTTTTGATTTTTTTCACCAAGAGTCATTTGTTTCAAAGATCCAATCTTCTCTTTCTTTGGTTTCAGCTGGTAGAGAGTGGGAGATCCTGAATGGATCAGAACTTTGCAGGTGATGTTGTCATACTTGGATGATGTGTTCCTGTAGAAAAGTAAAGAGCAGAGCTCAACACATGAATTGGTACATTAGCGACTGGTTAAAAAAAGCAGTAATAGCAGTAATTATTTAGGCCAGTAATGCCATAATGTAATATTTTGAGTTAAAATGAAACCAAACCCCCTCAAAAAGGTATGAATGTGTGCCTAGGGTAGCTCAGTTGGTATAAAGAGGTTTATTCCTCGAAGGGAGAGCCGCTGGCACCTTCATTTTGTTAGAAAACAGCATAACCTTGTTTTTTTCAGCATTTAACAGCAGTTTGAGATGGAAGTGACTGTATAGATTCAGATGCAGCCTGCAGATGTTCACACACCAGGGCAACAGTGTGTGCATGACAATAAACAATGATGTCATCTTTGTTAATTACCTGGGTCAGTGAAGCCGGATAACTGAAAGAAATCTAGGGCGTGTTGATCTTGATTCCTAGTACAGGCCTCGGGCTTCATCTAACTTAACAACCGCACTACAGAATAAACTGTTTCACAATGGTGGTTATCAAATAGTTCAGGTAACCCGTTGCCCAATCCTGCGGCGCCCACGTTCACATAAAAAGGCGATGTTTGTACAGCTCGACCAGTCACAAACATTTACCTGAGCTACATATTTTATATAAGAAGAGCAAACTATGATTCTACATAAATATGTAGAACACAGCCCAAAATGATTTATTTGTGTAAAAAATTGAATCAACTGTCTGTCATGTAAACCTCTAACCCCCCCCACCAGCCTTGGGGCCATGTCTACTCATGTGAATTGACATTTGATTAAAGTTTGACTTTCAAATTGAAAAGACAAATGTTAAATCGACTTAGAAATGGTGAATCTGAAAATGTCAAAAGGCAATTACTAAATGTAAAATTCAAATAGCAAAGGCTAAAATAAAATTATTTTCTTTTCTATTTCACATTTTAAGTTTCATATTTTCTCTTGATCATTAAAAGATTTCAAAGATTTCAGTTTATGCATTTCTATTTTAGCTTAGCATTTTAAATTATTTTTATTTTCATCTTTGCTTTTTAACATTCATTTTTTTCTTTTTTAAATTTAAGTATGGCATGATTTTTCCTAGTAGTGTAATAAAACAATAATTTGATCTACCAATATTCCTCATTGGACTTTCAATTTGAAAAATGAATAAATATATCCTCCAAACACCAGTAAGCTAACTGTACAGAAAGAGGTATACCCAATCAGATGTGGATTAAGCTACCAGGTAAAAAGCAAGTTCTGAGGTACTCAGACCAGACTTTTCTCAGTAATGAAATACTGTGTTCTGTTTTCATAAGTAAATATACAAGCACTGTAGATAACAAGAGCATTTTATTTCACCAGCAATATGTTAGACAGAACATATAAAAACATTGTACATGCAACAATCATTACATCAATCAATCAATGAATTGACCAATAAATCAAACATAATGTTGTTGTTTCCATCAGTTTATGGGACTTATGTTTTAATTGTTTTGTTTTTTTAAGTGTGTGGGGCTGGAAATTGGAAAGCATGCTCAAACCAAATGTGGTTTATATTGCCCAGTCTGATTTGAAATATTAATGAATATATCCTCCATACACTATGGTTCCTCTTCCTAGTACAATTTGAAATGTCTTTCTTTGGCTACATTACCTATGTGAGCTGCTATCTTTCTGTTTGCATGACATCAGTGGCTGATAGTTGTTTGTTTGACTGTACCAAAGGGGACATGTTTCCTTCAAGGCCAATCTTTTGTAACTCACTCTCAATGAAGAACCCTTTATCCACCATTACACCATCTCTCAGTTTTAGATTTTTGTGTTTTGAGAGAGTGCTCATTAATTCAAAGACGGTGCTCCTCTTAACAATCTCCTTGTGAGAAAAGGATCCAGTGAAAAGGGTCGATGTGAACATGATAGCACCACGTGGATCACATGTAACTAGTGCTTTCAAAGTATTTGTGCGAAACCTCTAAATCTGAGGCCATGGTTCTCAGCAGGAAACCGATGGAGTGCTTTCTTCGGGTAGGGGGTGAGTCCTTACCCCAAGTGAAGGAGTTTAAGTACCTTGGGGTCTTGTTCGCTAGTGAGGGGACAATGGAGCGTGAGGTTGGTCGGAGAATCGGAGCAGCTGGTGCGGTATTACATTCCGTTTATCGCACCGTTGTGACGAAATGGGAGCTGAGCCAGAAGGCAAAGCTCTCGATCTACCGGGCAATTTTCGTTCCTACCCTCACATATGGTCATGAAGGCTGG
>NC_048422.1:24645739-24654559 GCF_013103735.1 Etheostoma cragini | reverse complement strand
TTAATACACGGGTCCAAAATGACCCGCTAACACTTCAGATGGCAGCAGAAAGCTAACACCAGAGGAAGGTTAAGGCAGGTCCAGCTGGGAGGAGGCCTCGGGGAAGACCCAGGACTAGGTGGAGAGATTATATCTCCAACCTGGCCTGGAAACGCCTCGGGATCCCCCAGTCGGAGCTGGTTGATGTGTCCCGGGAAAGGGAAGTTTGGGGTCCTCTGCTGGAGCTGCTGCCCCCGTGACCCGATACCGGATAAGCGGATGAAGATGGATGGATGGATGGATGGATGAACAATATTTAAGTATTGAATGCTCAACTGTAGCCTGTTAAATAATATGTAGGCTATTACACACTACTCAAGCTTAAGCATTGCCAATGGCACTATATACTAAATGCATGCGTTTGTTGTTACACGTTCTGTCCATTAGAGGATCTTCTAACATCAGTCTGGCCTTGAAGGAACCGGCACAACTTGGTTCGGATTATTTTCCACAACGAGCACAATGACAAACACAAACCAACAGAGAACTCTGTGATGAAACATTATGCAACAAGTGTGGTGAAGCGGCTCTCTTGTTAAGGCTAACGTTGCTCGGTTAGCACAATGACATCATGTTAGAAAGCTCAGCCAAAACCATCTGTCATAAACTAGGTAGCTAAGTAACAAAGCTAACTGCAGTCAAAACTAAGCCAAACGGTGCTGTCACTACTATTTTAGTTATTCATGAGAAACCTGTTTTATGCAGATTATCACGTTACTGAGAATACAGCTGTTAGCAGATAATATATGAAGTCAAAGCTAACGCTCACAGATGTAGGACAGCTAACATTACCTTTAGCTGTCTCCATGAAGTTTGCAGCTAAGCTAACGTTACTATACCTTGGTCCTTCGGTACGATTTCCACCTGCAGCCTGTCACACCCCCTTATACTAACATTACTCGGTACATAACGTTAGCTTAGATCTCACAATGCATTGTGTTTATTAGGTTATTGTTCATGACACGTGACATGAGTGACACATGTGGGTAGGCCAAGGCGAGAAGAGGGAGATCAGCTAACACTAGCATTAGCATTAACATTTACATATAACATTCAAATAATAATTTCAGCATTCAAATAGTACTGATTTTGTTACTATTTGAATTATAATGGATTTTCGATATTTTTTCCTGCATTCTAAGGGCGGTGCATAGCGACAGGTGAACACCACGACCAATCATAACAACACATGGGGTGATGTCTACATCAGATACACCGACGTGATTGGTGCAGCTCCCCTCTGGCGAGGGTTTGAGTCTGACCTTTGGCAGGTTCCCTACATGTCTTCCCGCTCTCGCCCCTTCATGTTCTCCTGGTGTTTTAAGATAGAAATGCATGAAAAATAAGAAATAATGTGAAAGTTGTCGTTGGCTGCCACCAGGGCCAGTCTTTGAGGTGATGAAGGGTTAGAGGCAGCGTTATTCCTCCCAGATGCCAGTCCACTTCTCTCAGTAACAACTTATATGAGGAATTCATGAAATGTTGGGTGATGAAAGGCATGACATGCAAAGATATGGATATGAAGTAATTCTCACGGTCACTTTTGACCCCTGTCGTACGTTAGAGGGTTTAAAACCAGGGAGTAGTGTAGTAGTAGTGTTTACTGCTTCATACATTATTTGTGCTGTTTGAAAATGAACCAGATCGGTGAATATCAATGTTTTTAAAGAATAATGAACGTGTGATCCATATAACTTGTATGAAGATCAACAGTGACAGCTTATTTTCTGAACGGCTCTGGTTCCAGAAGTGATTTCCCTCCGTTTAACATCTCTTTTGACGTTAGATTAAATGCTGACATAAAGAGTTTTAACTCTGGAACCAAGACAACAAGCTACGACGGGAATCAGGACCATCAAACATTTCATTTGGCGCAAAAAACATTTTGAAAACTGCAAAAAAGTAAAAAGAACAAGACTTAGATGTTAGAAACATAAAATAAACATTTCCCTGTTGGACCAATCAGAGATGTTGCTTTTAGGCTTAGGATTGTGGGTAGTGTAGTATTTTTTCCATGACGGTGAATAAAACCTGTTTTCATTTTTTAACCAGTTTGATTTCATACGGCTCTGTGTCTTCAACCGGAGCACAAACCTTTGTTTCTCATCCATTTCAGACAGATCAGGAGGATATTCTCTGCTCCGTCGTCTTCTTCTCTGGTTTGAAGCCATCTTCAGAGATCGTCCTTGTCCTGGAAGTGTTGAAATTTCCTCTTCAAAGTCATGAAGAAGCTGACTTCAAATCAAACTGTGCTGATGAGATCAGAACGTCTCTGTGGAGACAGGAAGAGAGACACATCATCAGAATAAACAGGAGGTGTTTCCTCCATTCAGGTACACGCTGCTGGGAGGAAACTTAAGCTCACTTTATATTTCTTACATTTAAAAACTCAGTATTCCTTTCAAATTCAGACTGTTACTCATCACCAGTAGCAGAAAATAAGAACAAGCCAGGGTTTCTTTTCAGCACTGTAGCCAGGCTGACAGACAGTCCCAGCTCTACTGAGCCCTCTGTTCCTAGAGCTCTGAGTAGTGACCACTCCATGAGCTTCTTTAATGAAAGAATTATAATAATTAGAGATAAAATTCATCACCTTTTGCCCTCAATTTCTAATGGTTCACCTTTAAACTCAGTAGCACCAAAGAGAACGACAAGACCTGACATATAGTTAGACTGCGTCTGTCCTATAGACCCTCAACAATTCTCTTCAAGGTATCTTCAGATGCTGCTCTGGTACGTTCTACACACACACACGAAGGTCGCCTTTTTCATCACATCAGACACCGACAGTCACTGTCCCAATGTAACGGGTTGTGAATAGGTTCTGTTAAATTCCTGCATAAATGGGAACAGCGTCGTCTGCTGATGTCACCTTCACATTGAGCTGCAGTGCCGGAACGTTTTAAAGCCACCACACCATGTTTAATTTTACTGTAATATTGTTGTGATGTAGTTTAGCGATGAATGCCGTTAATTTGGCGTCTAGTGAGGCACTAATTTTGAGCTCAGAGCTGAATTCTAAATTCGCCTCAAACAGGTGCATCTAATTTAGGATAATAAATGGAGTGGTGGGGGGCATTTAGAAGACAGACTAACAGGTCTTTGAGGGTCAGAATTGTAGCTGATAGACAGGTGTTCAAATACTTATTTGCAGCTGTATCATACAAATAAATAGTTAAAAAATCCTACACTGTGATTTCTGGATGTTTTTTTTAGATTATGTCTCTAACAGTGGACATGCACCTACGAGGACATCAGACCCTCCATGATCTCTAAGTGGGAGAACTTGCAAAATAGCAGGGTGTTTAATACTTATTTTACTCACTGTATATGCAGACGCAGCTTCACACACACAACACAGCGAGACTGTCCATGCAGGACTGTCACACAAACACCAGGAAGCAACACCCAATTATATCTATCAACCAAGCCAGACAAAACCAGCCATTTAGCAAAACTTCAGGCATGCATTAAAGATATAAAATCATGGATGACCTACAATGTTCTGATGTTAAACTCAGATAAAACTGAATTTATGGTGCTGGGCCCTAAACACCTCTGAACTTCATTAGGGATAAAGCTACTCTGGATGATGTTGCCTGGCCTCCAGCACTGCTATCAGAAATCTAGGAGTTATTTCTGATCAGGATACATCCTTTAACGCCTCTAAAACAAACCTCAAGAACAGCCTTACTTCATCTTCGTAACAACGCCAAACTTAGGAACATCCTGTCTCAAGACAATGATGAAAAACTAGTCCATGCATCTGTTACTTTCAGGCTAGACACCTGTAATTCTTTATTATCAGTATGCTCAAATAAGTCCTTTAAGACTCTCCAGCTGATCCAGAATGCTGCAGCACGTGTTCTGACAAGAACTGTTAAGAAGAAAAGAGATCATATTTCTCCTGTATTAGAGGGCCAAGTGGCACACACTGCATCGCTTAGTCAGACAGGACCAGGAAGTGGAAGCTGAGCCTGAGCCTCCACAGCCTGGTCATGATGAGGGACAGACAGCAGGATAATTCTGGTCGTTTTCAACATGTAGCTCTGTTGTTTGGACATGTGGAGGTCTGTCGGTAGAGAGAACAACTAACCAATCAGTGCTGCCTACACCGAGTTATTCTCCTGCTAGAGTTAGCACCCCACAGGCTCAAACAGGGTGTCAGGTTCAGGACACGTTCAGGACGCAAGAAAACGAGACGCAGACGGTAATGAGCAGTTAATAGACTATATTGCAAGAGGGAAGCACACACGAGGAGCAACCTATCTGCAGCGTAGCTCTCGGGTAACTTCAACTATTTCACTGTAGCTCTGTCGTTTTAATTAAAAACACACACATACACACAGATTCACAGTTGTTGATACAAGGATGATTTGTATTATGCCTATGCTAAAAGAACAAGGGCAAAGTGCAGGCCGCCCGGGCAACGTGTACTTTGTGTGACCTTGAAAACTAAGACATTTACTACCTCTGAGATAGACAGCAGCAACTAGAGAAACACAGTTTGTTAAATGTGCATATAATAAGCATGAAAGTTATACTACTTAAGAAACTACTACAAAGAAATAAGACAAATAAAAGTACAAAGAAATAAGCCAAATATAAGACTTTATAAAAATGAATTCTCTATCACAGGGAAAGTTTTAAATGTGTTCTTAGCCTTTAAACATGTTCTAAATGTCATTAAGAGTGCCCCCCCCCCCCCCCATGTGCTGGTAGTCCTTCGGAGTGAACACAGTCCTTTGGACTGCAGCAGATGCAGAAAGGTGAATCCATGCCTCTGTTTATTTCCTGTTTTGCAGTGACTCACTAGTTGATTGTCAAACTCATTCAATCCAATATTCCAAAATGTATTTTTTCCACATAGCCGTTATTAATGACTATGTAGAAACAGGATGTAACCTGACACCACAGTGGAGCCAGGAGAGTAGAACAGCGGCTGCCGCAGGTCAAAGGTTCAAGAGCCCACTGTTGCTTGGTTACCTATGCACATGCCTGATAGCTCCTAAAATCTTGAACTGGCGCTCTTCTGGCTCTGTCAGGTCACAGCCTGTTTCTTTATTCAGGTTCAAGATAGTTGCAGCACAAAAGATGACAGGAAGAGTGCAGGGAAGTGCCAGGATGTCCCAGAATGCTTTACATCACAATATTTCACATGGCCATAGTCAGATAGTCACAGCCTGGGACAAATGTTTGCTAACCACCCTCAGTAAAATCCTAAAAACCTGTCTCTACAGAGAGTTCACTTGTAAAGATGGTACCAAGCGCAAAAGGCTCACATACTGAATCACAAGTTAGTTTGTACAGTTTTTTAAGCATCGGCCAAGCCAGGTGACATATATCCATTAATAAGTGGAATGCAAGACTGGAAGCATGTCAGTCAACGAATAATAATAATAATAATAAATTGAATTTGTATAGCGCTTTTCCCGAGCTCAAAGCCGCTTAACAGAGTAGGGACAGTTATTAAAAAAAAATATAAAAAAAAAAAATAAAAAAAAATAAATAAAAAAAAAAAAATAAAAAAAAATAAAAAATAGAGAAGAATAGAGAAGCATGAAAGGACCAACATGCACAGGCTGTGTGCTGAAGCTTATTTTTTATGGGCATCAAAAGCTGATTTTTCCAATTTGCTTCATGGTCCCCAAGTAGTGGCCCACCGAAATCTAGAGGACAGCAGGTGTTGGAACGTGTTGTAGACAAAGTTTAGGTCATTGGCAAGAGAGGACTTAGATACAGAGAGACGGTCTGAAGAAGCTTACACTCTGGATGACATACTTATTGATCATGGGACTGTTTTAGAGCTCATCATTGTTCTTTGGAAATATGATATATGTATGAAGGAACATCATAAGGAAGAAGATGCATCAAACCAAACAAAAAGTTGAGGTTCTGTGACATTTCTGTCAACAACAACTGTAATCAAAGTCATATCTAAAGTGCAGCAGTTAATTCAGGAGACAATTTCAAAAGAGGTTACTGAAGCTGGATGTTTTCAGTGCAGATTAACTCAACCCAAGACACCACATCCCAAGAGCAGTGCTCTAGTTCTGAGAAGCTTTTGGCAGGAGTTCTATGTGAAGCATTTATTGGACAATGCTTTGTTGAGATGCTTGCAGATGTGATTGAAAAGGAAAACTGTTGTCCTCTAAAGCACCAAACCAAGTGCATGTATGGTGTTATGGACATGTGCTAAACTTGGTTCTGGTGGACAACACCGAAGTGTCCCTCTCCAGTGGATCCTTCTTCTCACTATTTAATGAAATTGCTTTTTTGTACCAAAGGATGAATGTTTGGGAGCAAGGAAGCCAGGACAGTCAGCACAAGGCAAGTGATGAGCTCTTCATAAATGCCAACAGTGCCTATGAAGCAAAAGATCATATCCAGGATGACACAGTCATGCAGACTTGGCTCTCCTTGATCCAAGAAACTTAACTCAAAACTTTATATTAAAATGTTCTTCCTAAAATGAGGTTTTGATACTATGAATAAAATCTAATTGAATTAGAGCAGCAGGAGTAAACGTTATAACCTCAATAACACTGATCTGATATTTAATATGGTGGACGGTTGGTTTAATATTTAACTTTGGACTCCTGGACTGAGAATTATTTTATTAAAGCAGTAAATTCATGTTGATTAAATTTAACAGCCTTGAACCCTGAGATCCTGGTTCATCCAGAGAGGGGAAAGCTGGTTTGGGTCCTATAGTCTCAGTAAAGTCTTAAATCAGAATCAGAATATGAAATATGTAACATGTTCATATATAATCCTCCTAAACTAATATAGTGGTCCTGATATCTGGAGAGTTTCAAGCGTCTCCTTACTAACTGTGTTCAGAAATGAACAGACTTGTAATCAGTTACATGGACACCTTTTCCTTTTCATAATATCAATAACTTAAAATTAATAATGCCAATCTTTACATGGACACCTTTACTTTTCTTGAAGTATGGAATGGACACCCTTTAAAAGTACTTTTTAACCTCTAGGGCAAGTAATTTAGCAAGTATCTTAGACTTTTAAAAATGTATTTGTTTAATTATAAATGAAATATTACATATATTAACATTAGGATATATTTTGTATTGATTAAATGTATAGATTGTATTTTATATTTATTTTAATGTTGTAGTTTTTCTGTGTAATCCTTCTAGGAGAGACGCCAGGGAGACCTTTTATTTAAAGTTGTATACTAAACAATACAACTTTATGATATCAGATATGCTGGACTTTTAGACTCTGGTTTAATATTAAATATCTCTCCCTGTTGGACTGTTGGACTGAGACTGAATGATGTTATTGAAGCTGTAATATAATTCATGTTTATTACCTTTGTGATGACCTCTGAGATCCTGGTTCATCCAGAGAGAGGAAAGACTGAGCTGAGAGTTAATATTTAATCTTACATCTGCTTCCCAAACGGCTGGGTTGGCTCCAGTTGATTTTATTATAAATCATGACGAGTCGCTGTGAGCCGTTAAAGGAAAACCCAAAACCAAGTCAGGGCACGGGGACAATTCCCTCAATTCAATTCAAAGACACAATAATACTTGTTTACATATTTTTATTCAAGCAAGAAATTAGCAAGATGCTGTCTGGGGAAACCGTTCAGCGTTGAGTCTCCTGATCAGCCCTGAACCAGCCAAACTCCTCTCAGAAAACAAGCCTTTTAATGGTTGTTTGCTTGTAGACTATTACTGGGTCAACATGAGCCTAGAACGCCTCGATCAGGGCCTCAACACAGTTCATATATAATCCTCCTAAACTAATATAGTGGTCCTGATATCTGGAGGGTCAGGACTAGTTTGGGTCTTCTAGTCTTAGTAAAGTCTTAAATATGTAACATGTTCATATATAATCCTCCTAATCTAATATAGTGGTCCTGATGTCTGGAGAGTCAGGACTAGTTTGGGTCTTCTAGTCTCAGTAAAGTCTTAAATATGTAACATGTTCATATATAATCCTCCTAAACTAATATAGTGGTCCTGATCTCTGGAGAGTCAGGACTAGTTTGGGTCTTCCAGTCTGTCTTCAGTCAGATCTCCATAAAGAGGTGGAGAGCTTCTTACCTGTTTGTTGATGCAGGTACAGCAGCTCTGAGCACGCTCAGTCCTCGTGTCCACACGTCCTCTCTCTGTCTTCACCTCCACACGTCCTCTCTGTCTGTCTGATCTGCGTACATCCACCTGAGTTTTTTCTGTGAAATCACATGACCAGAGCAACCAATCAGACAGCAGCAGCGTCTCACCTGTGAGGACTATAATACTCTACTGAAGGTGCAGAGAAAGATAAAGGACAATTCAACCATATAAACTCAAAAAGCTGTGACAAGGCAACATTGATAGATCATACCTATCGGGTGTATTTTGCAATGACCTCAGCGACCACCGTTTCAATGCCTCTGTTAGAAGATACCTCTCTGTCAAACCGCTTGTTGTAATCACCACTAAACTTTTATTTAACATTTTGATGCGATGCTAACACTGATGAAGAGGAGCGGCAGCCCAGGTTGCTCTAGCAATGCTAACACTGATGAAGAGGAGCGGCAGCCCAGGTTGTTCTAGCGATGCTAACACTGATGAAGAGGAGCGTCAGCCCAGGTTGTTCTAGCAATGCTAACACTGATGAAGAGGAGCGTCAGCCCAGGTTGTTCTAGCAATGCCAACACTGATGAAGAGGAGCGTCAGACCAGGTTGCTCTAGCAATGCTAACACTGATGAAGAGGAGCGTCAGCCCAGGTTGTTCTAGCAATGCCAACACTGATGAAGAGGAGCG